>NC_091219.1:21158143-21223143 GCF_040958095.1 Procambarus clarkii
TGACAGAGCCAAGTGTGACAGAGCCAAGGGTGACAGAGCCAAGGGTGACAGAGCCAAGGGTGACAGAGCCAAGTGTGACAGAGCCAAGGGTGACAGAGCCAAGTGTGACAGAGCCAAGGGTGACAGAGCCAAGGGTGACAGAGCCAAGTGTGACAGAGCCAAGTGTGACAGAGCCAAGGGTGACAGAGCCAAGGGTGACAGAGCCAAGTGTGACAGAGCCAAGGGTGACAGAGCCAAGGGTGACAGAGCCAAGTGTGACAGAGCCAAGTGTGACAGAGCCAAGGGTGACAGAACCAAGTGTGACAGAGCCAAGGGTGACAGAGCCAAGGGTGACAGAGCCAAGTGTGACAGAGCCAAGTGTGACAGAGCCAAGGGTGACAGAGCCAAGTGTGACAGAGCCAAGTGTGACAGAGCCAAGTGTGACAGAGCCAAGGGTGACAGAGCCAAGGGTGACAGAGCCAAGGGTGACAGAGCCAAGGGTGACAGAGCCAAGGGTGACAGAGCACCGGGAAAGTTGGGTAGTGGTGTAATGAGCTGTTGGGTGAAATTGACGGCCAAGCTGGAACGAACGTGCTTTTAGGCCCGGGTCGTTACTCCCCAATGGGTCGTACTGGTATAAACGACCAACCAAATTAGACCCATCACAGACGGACAAGATGGGGACGACCTCAGTAAAATGAACATTATATTAAGACGTAGTTTCTGAGTGAATGTATCGAGTCAAGAAGGTGTTAGTACTGATGGAATAAGGGATAATGGATAGCTTATTCATGCAAATAAGTGCAGTTCTCAACCACGATGGAGAGCAGTCTTGCAACAGCGATTGGTTAACAACTACGATAGTCAGCCAATCCCCGGTAACCTGATAACCACGATAGCCTGAAAACTGCGATAACCTGACACCTTACTATATCATGACCCAAGTAAGGCTCGTGGTATATCATGACCCAAGTAAGGCTCGTGGTATATCATGACCCAAGTAAGGATCATGATATATCATGACCCAAGTATGGCTCGTGGTATATCATGACCCAAGTGAGGCTCGTGGTATATCATGACCCAAGTGAGGCTCGTGGTATATCATGACCCAAGTGAGGCTCGTGGTATATTATGACCCAAGTAAGGCTCGAGCTATACACTTTCCCCAACTCCTCACTTGGGAAGATTTTCCCCACTTGGCTTGAGGCCAAGATCGGCACTCTTGGCCTCAGGCAAATCACAACTTCAAGGTCAAGGGATATAGTGAAGGTCTAGAATATGAGCCACAAGTTTACTGGGGTGAACGTACGTCTACCTGACAACAGCAATTTACAAGGTATACACTACAACAAAGTTATTAATCATATAGTAAAGTTTGTCTCCAAGGGTACTAGTCACCCCGCAGCTGGATGGTACTAAGTTGATCTGGTGGCCAAACTTAACAAAATAGGTACATAAGACAACAAGTCAAGTCCATCTAAGTTGTGGTCAAAGTGACATAATGGTGACGTTATTCAGAAGCAAAGTCACTAAGGACTAATCAAAACTCAGATCTCCAGAGACTCATTAACAATCAAGTAACCAGTATGGTGAAACTCATCATTAACATCAACAAGGGAACGAGTCACTGAAACTTGGCACTTTACTCTCAGAAATCAAAGTTCCAACTGAACAGACAAATGGCAAAATCAAAACTCCTTTCAAAAAGTTAGTCCCAAATGGCTTGAATAAATAAAAATAATATCCCCACGAAGGAAAATATATAATACGTCACTTAACCTCGAGATTTTCAAGTCAATATATATATATATATATATATATATATATATATATATATATATATATATATATATATATATATATATATATATATATATATAAAGATGTTAACTTATAAGACAATCATCCACAAATAATGAAGTCTTACCTTACCAGACAAAATCAAAACATTCCTACTTGCTCAACAGAGCACAAACTTCCCCACCTCCAGTTGCCACCACGACCCCCACACCAGTGAGGCAGGCAGCCAGTCCTCCCCCACACCAGTGAGGCAGGCAGCCAGTCCTCCCCCACACCAGTGAGGCAGGCAGCCAGTCCACCCCCACACCAGTGAGGCAGGCAACCAGTCCTCCCCCACACCAGTGAGACAGGCAGCTAGTCCTCCCCCACACCAGTGAGGCAGGCAGCTAGTCCTCCCCCACACCAGTGAGGCAGGCAGCTAGTCCTCCCCCACACCAGTGAGGCAGGCAGCTAGTCCTCCCCCACACCAGTGAGGCAGGCAGCTAGTCCTCCCCCACACCAGTGAGGCAGGCAGCTAGTCCTCCCCCACACCAGTGAGGCAGGCAGCTAGTCCACCCCCACACCAGTGAGGCAGGCAGCTAGTCCTCCCTCACACCAGTTAATGTTAAGTAGATATAGGGCAAACCAGTTAGGATGCGAACGAGCCACTAAATACAGGTAATTAATCTTTGGTCCTTATCTAATAATATATAAATGTTTCATCTGATATAGCTGTCATATATTAGGATTCTGGCTTTACAGCTAGTGCCCTTTGACAGGAACAAGAAGAGGAAGCAAGAATTAATCTTGGTACATCAGTTACTTGGGTGATGGAAGCTAGCCTCTCACGAGGATAATTTGGTGTCTACATCTTAGTTATACCTGGTGGACTAAGCCTACCATACAATAAGATAAGGCACCTCCAATTCTATTTACTAATATATGTAGTTTAATACTGTAGTGTGATTGGCTGCATATATACAGATTTAATATAAACCCCCTTAATATGTAAGGATCGATTTGTAAGAATTTGCAGAAATACAGTCCGCTAAACATCATACAAATTGCCATCGAAATATATAAATTAACTTAAATATAAATTCTATATAAATTCATATAAATTAAATAAATATAAATCTCACAGGTCGGTTCCCACAATATACACATGTGTCGCCCTCTCATAGGACACCAAGCATTCGTCGATGCTAACGCCTTTGTCAAATTCTGTGTTTTCTCAACAGTACGGTCGTCGACCAGTACTGGGAAACACCAACGAGCCTACCCTAGCCACGAGCCAACCTATCTACAGTATCACTTGGTTCTTCTAGTGAACGCCCACAATCACTCTCCAGCCTGGAGCTGGCAGAGAACATCAGCCTGGCGCTGCTGGGCCTCTACACGAACAAATACAAGGGTAGCGAACCCCTGGCAGGAGTTTCTTGCAACTAGCTAGTCACACCCCTCCGTAGCACCTTACTGTTGGTCGTGTCTTCCTCTAACCAGTCCCGGGATACGCCGAATTCTGTCACTGCCACTTCACAGGTAGACAGCAGATACTACTCAGTTCCTCTTCGGCGGCGGCTCACTGCTCACATCAAGCAGAATTGAGTAGAGATAATAGGCTGTCCTGGGTAGACTGATTGTCTCCGTACCCCTGCAGCCCTACGTCGCCAGTGTGGATACAGACACGGCATCAGTAAACTGGCCGGTACGTGAGAAACTAGGAAATACCACTTACGGATTCTGGCATTGACATACAGCTCCTCACAACAGATGGCGCTGATTTCTAGTCGCCACTTTACCAGAGGTCAGCCAGCGACTCTTCGGGCTGACCAAGGTAGGAATCTTTAGTCTCTTGCAGGTATCATACTGCCACCACCAGATGGCATCGTCCATTTTGTGGGGGTTTAAGGAGCAGACTCACAGATGGCGTTGACGTCGCTACTCCATACTCCGAAGATATAGCCGGGTTCGTAGCAGGAGACAAGATCACTACCTACAAAATTCTCAGTGGAATTGACAGGGTAGATAAGGATAAACTGTTTAATACGGGTGGTACGCGAACAAGGAGACACAGCTGGAAACTGAGTACTCAAATGAGCCACAGCGACGTTAGAAAGAACTTTTTCAGTGTCAAATTAGTTACCAGACGAAATGCATTAAGCAGTGATGTGGTGGAGGCTGACTCCATACACAGTTTCAAATGTAGATATGACAGAGCCCAATAGGCTCAGGAATTTGTACATCAGTTGATTGACAGTTGAGAGGCGGGACCAAAGAGCCAAAGCTAAACCACCGCACGCACAACTAGGTAAGTACAACTAGGTGAATACACACACACACATCCCAGGCAGGGAGAGACGTATGGGCAATTCTCCTTAAACCCATTGCCTCTGTTCACCCAACAGTGATTAGAAACCTGGGTGTTAGTCGACTGTTGTGGGTGGCATCCTGGGGGATGGTGAAATGCTGCTTATATCCCAGGTATACTGCATATATCCCAGGTTTACAGCATATATCCCAGGTATACTCCAACGTCCCACAAACACCGCTAGGCACAGCACAAGGAAAAATAGCCGCAATGCTACGCATGAAATATACCGCATAGTCGAGACACCAGAGCCACAAGGCCGCTGCAACGAGAGGGCCGGAAGGTCCCAGAGTCCAAAAGAGCGTTCACAAGAGCGTTCACAAGAGCGTTCACAAGAGCGTTCACGCCCCAAGTAATTACTACACAGACACACACACTCAGACTGGGTAGCTCTAACGGCATTGAAACAAGCAATTCAAAACACTCAAAATAAAACATTGAAATACTCAATATAAACACAATACACATATACACGTGCAAGTGTATATCACTATACACGATGTATAAGCAAATAGTGTCGCATGTGCACTTCGTCAATATAGTTATGACACAGTGTATCTAGGTCACAACTGGTATATGGTGGGTGACCACCCCGGTAAAGTGACCACCCCGGTAAAGTGACCACCCTGGTATAGTGAGTCATGACTGGTATATGGTGGGTCACAACTGGTATATGGTGGGTCACAACTGGTATATGGTGGGTCACAACTGGTATATGGTGGGTCACAACTGGTATATGGTGGGTCACAACTGGTATATGGTGGGTGATCACCCCGGTAAAGTGACCCCCCCCCCCGGTAAAGTGACCACCCCGGTAAAGTGACCACCCCGGTAAAGTGAGCACCCCGGTAAAGTGACCACCGAGAGCATGACACAAATCCTAGAGTGTCCACTGTGCCGTCAACGAAACCTCTGCATCACACGTCAGAGGCGCTGTTGTGGTCAGGTGGGGGCCGGTGTTTACCTGGCCGCTGGAATTATAGAGCAGCAGGACTAATCAAATGACTAATGGGGACAGTGGCAGTTACAAAGAGCCTCGCTGATTGGTCCACTCCCCCTCCCCCCTCCCCGGAACACATGGACTAATGATCGAGTCTTCCCATTGTACATGAGAATCAAAAGATTACCAGTTTATCAACATACATATAATGAGCCGTTCAGCGTTGCGTGTTTGTTTTCCTTTTATTCCACCAATAAGGATTCAGATTGGCGCGAGCGATAGAGTGTAGTGATTGGCTGAGCGGACACGGGTCTTACAGGTGAATGGCCGCTGACGTCAACTATTGTTACATCCCAAATGAATGAAAATAATTGTCACGGTATGACGTAATGACGTAATTGACGTTTCAACACGATTCTATTGTTATGTTTACGTTTAGGTGAGTTAGGAGGGAGGTTCAGGGCTCAGACGGTAGATAGAAAAAGGGAACGATAACAGATAGACACACATAGAGGAGACAGCTGAAGAAGGAGACAGATAAAGGAGGAGATACAAACGGCGGGTTACATGGGATAGTCAGATGTATATGCATATATATATATATATATATATATATATATATATATATATATATATATATATATATATATATATATATATGTATATGTATATATATATATATATATATATATATATATATATATATATATATATATATGTATACGGTAAGAAAAATATATATAGGCAGAGAGGGAGAGATATATAATGTGTAAGAACGAGACAGACATTGCCACACATTCAGAGACATGACATGAGAGAGTTGACCCACTCTCACTACGTTCTCTACTGCCAGTGTTAACCCTAAAATGACCCACTCCCATGGGAGTACATCGACCTCCAATGACACCACCAACATGACACCACCATGACACAACCATGACTCCACCGTGACACAACCATGACACCACCATGACACAACCATGACACCACCACCATGACAACACTATGACACCATCATGACAACTATGACACCACCACAATGACACTATCATGACACCGTCATGACACCACCACAATGATACCACCATGACACCACCACAATGACACTACCATGACACTATTATGACACCACCACAATGACACTACCATGACACCATCATGACACCACCATTACACCTCCACCATGACACCATCATGACACCACCACCATGACACCATCACAATGACACCACCACCACGACACAATGTTAGTATTCAAATTGTATGACGGTTGGGATGTAGCCAATCACAATCAACTAAGCCTCTGACGTCATTCTCTACAGAGAGCTGGGACTGGTCGTTTCGGTGACCAGTATCACCCAGACCTCAGAGTTAGGGAGGACCACTCAATGCCCAAATGAGCCACAGAGATATTAGAAAGAACTTTTTTAGTGTCAGTGTGGTTGACAAATGGAATGCATTAGGCAGTGATGTGGTGGAGGCTGACTCCATACACAGCTTTAAGTGTAGATATGATAGAGCCCAATAGGCTCAGGAATCAGTTCACCTGTTGATTGACGGTTGAGAGGCGGGACCAAAGAGCCAGAGCTCAACCCCCGCAAACACAACTAGGTGAGTACAACTAGGTGGGCACACACACACACACACACACACACACACACACACACACACACACACACACACACACACACACACACACACACACACACAGTTCACCAAACACCGTCTGGATCATCAGGCAGCCTCACCTTTACCCCAACCTCACCACCTACACACCACCCCTAAGCCTCCCTGCGCCCCTCCCCACCTACACACCACCCCTAAGCCTCCCTGCGCCCCTCCCCACCTACACACCACCCCTAAGCCTCCCTGCGCCCCTCCCCACCTACACACCACCCCTAAGCCTCCCTGCGCCCCTCCCCACCTACACACCACCCCTAAGCCTCCCTGCGCCCCTCCCCACCTACACACCACCCATAAGCCTCCCTGCGCCCCTCCCCACCTACACACCACCCTAAGCCTCCCTGCGCCCTCCCCACCTACACCACCCCCTAAACCTCCCTCCGCCCCTCCCCACCTACACACCACCCCTAAGCCTCCCTCCGCCCCTCCCCACCTACACACCACCCCTAAGCCTCCATGCGCCCCTCCCCACCTACACACCACCCCTAAGCCTCCATGCGCCCCCTCCCCACCTACACACCACCCCTAAGCCTCCCTGCGCCCCTCCCCACCTACACACCACCCCCTAAGCCTCCCTGCGCCCCTCCCCACCTACACACCACCCCTAAGCCTCCCTGCGCCCCTCCCCACCTACACACCCACCCCTAAGCCTCCCTGCGCCCCTCCCCACCTACACACCCACCCCTAAGCCTCCCTCCGCCCCTCCCCACCTACACACCACCCCTAAGCCTCCCTCCGCCCCTCCCCACCTACACACCACCCCTAAGCCTCCCTGCGCCCCTCCCCACCTACACCCCACCCCTAAGCCTCCCTCCGCCCCTCCCCACCTACGCCGCTCTCAGCCCATTCTCTCCATTTCCCACTCAATTTAAAATGCCAGTCAGTTTTTAATTGTTTTCCCTAACCAGAAACATTTGACTCTCAGCCGCCCACCTGCCCTATCCTGCCCGCGCGAACGCATAGCAAACGTCAGTATTATGTGTATTTTACGTTTACTAAAACGTCAAATTTTTGACGGATTTGTGTGAATATGTGAAGATCCTGCTGAAAAGATAGTGTCTTATCTTGCTCCTCCATCAGTCTCTCAGACTCTCTCTCTCTCTCTCTCTCTCTCTCTCTCTCTCTCTCTCTCTCTCTCTCTCTCTCTCTCTCTCTCTCTCTCTCTCTCTCTCTCTCTCTTATTAAAAGCTACGAACAGGTGAAAAACGGCAGAAAAGTTTAACACAAATTAATTTCTTCATTTCAGATTTCATGGAAAAATGAGTGCCAATATTTTTTTTAAAAGGGGCAAAGAGGCCAACCCCAGCTGACCTATGACACTCCCACACCACACATGTATCGTGTTGAAAAGAAACGTGCCACTAAGCCCATACGTCCAACCTAGGACAAAGAAACAAACAAATATTCAATTTTATAGATACACATATATATCAATAGAATTCTGTGAATTTATATTCCCTCATCTTGATTTGTTTCACAAAGATTCACTGGATTATTTCTCATATATAGGATATTTTGGCTCAGTTATTACTGATGTTAACAAATAACTTATACATATGAAAACAATGTATGAGTTTCGCTTGCTAGCCACTCACAAGCTAGTAATAGCTAGTGAGTGGCTGGTGTCACTCTTGCCAGAGGAGCTTTGAGTAGTAGTGGCCACATTAGTATGTGTACTTCCTCACCTTACAATACTACAGTACTCTTAGTACTTTGTACACACAATGTACTACACTTTTGTCAATGATTATTATTTTTATTATTATTATTATTATTATTATTATTATTATTATTATTATTATTATTTTATTATTATTATTATTATTATTATTATTATTATTATTATTATAAAGCAATTTCGAAGAAAATTTAAAGTATTCCTATGATTACCTACGACTGGGTGGTAAGGCTGATAAAACAACAGATGAAGTGTTTGAATTGAAAGCAGAATGAAGTGTTTGAAGGCGGGGCTCCTGACCCATAAAGCCAAGACAACCATAAGGAAGCAACAGGTTATCTTGAGATGATTTCGGGGCTTAACCTCCTTTTTGTCACACATCCCCAGGAAGCAGCCCCGTAGCACCTGTCTAACTCCCAGGTACCTGTTTACTGCTAGGTGAAGATAGGCATCAGGGTGACAGAAACTCTGCCCATTTGTTTCGCCGGGGATTGAACCCAGGACCTTAGGACTACGAATCCCGAGTACTGTCCACTCAGCCGTCAGGCCACAGTCTTGTAGAGACGGTCAGGGAAACATGGCGATCAGTCTTGCCCTGTGGTTCAGCTGCATGAACAGTACGGGCTGGGACTCTCTGGTATGGACACCTAAATATCCAGATCAAAAGTTGTTTAATGTAAGTTATAGCATCTGGTTCAGGTTTTACATGAGAGGAAATCTCCCTCACGAAATAAAGGTTTTATAGGTTGTATACTTATCTTGAGGTTATCTTGAGATGATTTCGGGGCTTTTAGTGTCCCCGCGGCCCGGTCCTCGACCAGGCCTCCACCCCCAGGAAGCAGCCCGTGACAGCTGACTAACACCCAGGTACCTAATTTACTGCTAGGTAACAGGGGCATAGGGTGAAAGAAACTCTGCCCATTGTTTCTCGCCGGCGCCTGGGATCGAACCCAGGACCACAGGATCACAAGTCCCGCGTGCTGTCCGTTCGGCCGAACTGCGTGTTGTGACAGTACTGAGACCTTTTATAGGTCATTAACTTGTACAATATATTGACTCCCTTCTCTTTACGGGCTCACCATAGCCAGTGCTACTTGACACATTTTGTTCCAAGTAGCGAATCTTTAACAACAACAACAACCCCTCTCTTGTGTTGCGCCATTAATGACATCCCATCTAGGAGTTCCCCTTTATTATTTAAATAAATATAAATGTATACTCATTTTTAGAACATATAATTATTGGGCCATCGTCATCTGTCTGGCGCTGAAAGGTGTGTTTTAATGTCAAGTTCTTCCCACACTATTTGAAGTTGAGAGATGTCATATGCGGTAACGTTTCTCATCTCTGGTCCAGAAGTGAGAGATATGGTGAGAAGGTTTACCTCAGAGGGGAGGAGTGTCATGCTCCTGCTGGCAGTGTTGTGTCAGACACATCATAGTGTCATACATGTTATATATGCCAGTTTTGAATACTTATTTGGCTGTCATTAAAGAAAAATGACAGATTGTCTACTGCGACTGTCAACCATCCAAGTGCTGGTCTACTGCGACTATCAACCATCCAAGTGCTGGTCTACTGCGACTGTCAACCATCCAAGTGCTGGTCTACTGCGACTGTCAACCATGAAGGTGATGCGACTCGCTTCGCTGACTCTCCCTCGTCATCGTCAGCGTTCTTACGGCCGGATAATGGGTTACATCGTGTAGCACAAGCAGAGTCCAACTGTTAGCAGTTGACGACTGATGACCGGAGGAGAGGTCACGCTCTTCTCTAGGGATAGTGACGGCTAGAGTGTGGCAAGCTTCAGCGATCCTTTCACCACCCAAAACAGTTGCTTTGTTCCTGTTTACTTATTTTACAGCTAGGATGAACTGTTGCATCAGATGAAAGGAAATCAACTCACCGTTTCTCTCCTGCACTAGGGTAGAAAATATTGATTCTGAGCCGGGGACGTAGACCACTATGCTATCATGGATTTAATAGATAAAGTTCACGCGATGATTTTCAAATCGTTCTTTACATCAGCGATGCGTTTTTTCCATCTTTATTTCAGTTTAAATTCATTGTTTCTTTGTTCTCACTGTGTGTGTCTCGCTCTGTGTCTAGTTGTGTAAAGTTTGCCTGGTGGAGGCGGTCCTCTCAAGCCAGCCAGACATGCATATGCAAGTGGATCAATCTCAATGAGTCGGTAATGGCTGACAACCAACTCTCCTGATAGCTATTAGCCAAGTTTTGAGGACAAGGCACATTATGCTCCAGGACTCTGATATGCTGCCTCATATTGATGGCTCTCTCTCTCTCTCTCTCTCTCTCTCTCTCTCTCTCTCTCTCTCTCTCTCTCTCTCTCTCTCTCTCTCTCTCTCTCTCCTCTCTCTCTCTCTCTCTCTCTCACTCTCTCTCTTTTTTTTTCTCTCTGTCTCTCATTGCCTGTGTTCAATATGCTCTTAAGCATATTGAAGTAAGTACAATTAGGCGAGTACACGCAGGTAAATACACACAGAAACAAACACATTCATGCACGGAAGTGCACCCGAGTCATGTGCAGTAACACACACACACACACACACACACACACACACACACACACACACACACACACACACACACACACACACACACACACACAAACACACACACACACACAAACACACACACACACACACACACACACACACACACACACACACACACACACACACACACACACACACACACACAGATGTATCATCTGCTTTGAGAATACAGTTGATCAAATATATTAAGAAGAAGCTTTTTCCAGCAGTTAAAAGCAAGTAAATAAACTTGTGTTTGTGCCAGTTTTTGTCTAAGGAGTCACTTAGTGCCATGAAAGAACTTTCATGCAAAATTTAACGTAAAAGACGTCTTATTTCTCACGAAGAAAGACACAGATAAAAGCGAGAGACAAACGCATTCAAAATAAAAATGTTGTGTAAATCTCACCTCCTGCTGAAATGTGTTCATGTGTCGCTGTGAATGTGTTCTGTTTCGTCGCTCCTGTAACGAGAGGCCTCACGCTACATTTATTATGAATTGCGTGTGCACTTGGCTCTTGCTTGCCAGTTTTATGTATTCGTTTCTGCAAACAAAAATATGAATAATAACTAAAAAAAATTGCAAGAGCGTTTTTTCCTCGACTTGCACCAAGCTGTTTTTGTCAGGACCCCAGTGGTGCCGGGACCACAGTGGTGCCGGGGCACCAGTGGTGCCGGGACCACAGTGGTGCCGGGGCACCAGTGGTGCCGGGACCACAGTGGTGCCGGGGCACCAGTGGTGCCGGGACCACAGTGGTGCCGGGGCACCAGTGGTGCCAGGACCACAGTGGTTCCGGGACCACAGTGGTGCCGGGGCACCAGTGGTGCCAGGACCACAGTGGTGCCAGGACCACAGTGGTGCCGGGGCACCAGTGGTGCCAGGACCACAGTGGTGCCGGGGCACCAGTGGTGCCGGGGCACCAGTGGTGCCGGGGCACCAGTGGTGCCGGGGCACCAGTGGTGCCAGGACCACAGTGGTGCCGGGACCACAGTGGTGCCGGGGCACCAGTGGTGCCAGGACCACAGTGGTGCCGGGGCACCAGTGGTGCCGGGGCACCAGTGGTGCCAGGACCACAGTGGTGCCGGGGCACCAGTGGTGCCAGGACCACAGTGGTGCCAGGACCACAGTGGTGCCAGGACCACAGTGGTGCCGGGGCACGAGTGGTGCCGGGGCACCAGTGGTGCCAGGACCACAGTGGTGCCGGGGCACCAGTGGTGCCGGGACACCAGTGGTGCCAGGACCACAGTGGTGCCGGGGCACCAGTGGTGCCAGGACCACAGTGGTGCCGGGGCACCAGTGGTGCCAGGACCACAGTGGTGCCGGGGCACCAGTGGTGCCAGGACCACAGTGGTGCCGGGGCACGAGTGGTGCCGGGGCACCAGTGGTGCCAGGGCCACAGTGGTGCCGGGGCACCAGTGGTGCCAGGACCACAGTGGTGCCGGGGCACCAGTGGTGCCAGGACCACAGTGCTGCCGGGGCACCAGTGGTGCCAGGACCACAGTGGTGCCGGGGCACCAGTGGTGCCAGGACCACAGTGGTGCCGGGGCACGAGTGGTGCCGGGGCACCAGTGGTGCCAGGGCCACAGTGGTGCCGGGGCACCAGTGGTGCCAGGGCCACAGTGGTGCCGGGGCACCAGTGGTGCCAGGACCACAGTGGTGCCGGGGCACCAGTGGTGCCAGGACCACAGTGGTGCCGGGGCACCAGTGGTGCCAGGACCACAGTGGTGCCGGGGCACCAGTGGTGCCAGGACCACAGTGGTGCCGGGGCACCAGTGAAAGATCTGCTTATATTACCAATTTGTGAAACGAGAGATCGAGGTAATGTTTACTGACCATACAGTCCCTCACCCAGCCCTCGCCCGCCCACTTGGGCTAGAAGGTAGAAGGACGGTCTCACTTCATGCAGGTCGGCGTTCAATCCCCGACCGTCGAAGTACTTGGGCACCATTCCTTTCCCCCACTCCCGTCCCAAATACTCTTCCTGGTCCTTTCCAAGTGATATAGTTGTAGTGGGAAAGCGCTTGCCCCATACCTTCTCCCAGGCATCAGTATGCCTCCTCTCTCCTTCTCTCCCTTCCTAACCTACCTCTTCCTTCCTCCGTCCTTCCCTCCTCTCTCTCCCTGGTGATGCAGTCATGTGTTTGTGTTCTCCAGGCTGGGCAGCAAGCCGTGTGAGCGAGCAGTGAAGGGGCTCTTGTTATTCTAGCTGGGTCAGGCTCCCAGGCATAAGCTTATAGCACACATGTTAATTGGTACAGGAGCGTGCTGTTCCTCGTGCTTGTGTGTGTACCCACCTAGTTGTACTCATCTAGTTGTGCTTGCGGGGGTGAGTTTTGGCTTTTTGGTCCCGCCTCTCAACTGTCAATTAACTGGTGTTCAGATTCACGAGTCTACTGGGCTCTATCATATCTACATTTGAGACTGTGTATGGAGTCAACCTCCACCACATGCATGCATTTCACCTATTAACTACTCTGACACTGAAAAAGTTCTTTCTAACGTCCCTGTGGCTCATTTCTGTACCAAGTCTCCACCTGTGTCCCCTTGTTCGCGTACCCCCAGTGTTAAACAATTTTTCTTTGTCCACCCTGTTAATTCCCCTGAGAATTTTGTAGGTGGTTATCATGTCTCCCCTTACTCTTCCGTCTTCCAGGGACGTGAGTTTCAGCTCCTTTAGTCTTTCCTCGTAGCTCATACCTCGCTGTTCCGGGACGATTCTGGTGGCATACCGCTGAATCTTCTCTAACTTTGTCTTGTGTTTAACTAGGTATGGACTCCAGGCTGGAGCTGCATATTCCAGGATTGGTCTGACATAAGTGGTATAGAGGGACCTGAACGATTCCTTACATAAGTTTCTAAAGGCAGTTCTTATGTTGGCCAACCTAGCATATGCCGCAGATGATATCGTTTTGATGTGGGCCTCTGGGGACAGGTTCGGTGTGATATCAACTCCCAGATCTTTTTCTCAATTTGACTCTTGTATGATTTCACTTCCCAGATGGTACCTTGTGTTCAGCCTTCTGTTCACTTCACCTAATTTCATTACTTTACACTATCCTGAGTTGAACTTTAGCAGCCATTTTCTAGACCATTCCTTCAGTTTGTCCAGGTCATCCTGTAGTCTCTGTCTATCATTATGTCTTGATTCTTCTTGTCTCTTTACAAGGGACAATTCTTCCCTTCATTGACACCCTAGCTGCCAGGGGCCAGATTCACGAAAGCACTTGCGCAAGTACTTACGAACGTGTACATCTTTCCTCAATCTTTGACGGCTTTGGTTACATTTATTAAACAGTTTACAAGCATGAAAACTTCCCATTCAACTGTTGTTATTGTTATAAACAGCCTCCTGGTGCTTCGGGGCTGATTAACTGTTTAATAATTGGAAACAAAGCCGTCAAAGATTGAGAAAAGATGTACACGTTCGTAAGTGCTTTCGTGAATCTGGCCCAAGGTCATTATGAAACTTTTTCATTCTACGAGATCAACAAGATTCCTTTTTAATATTATACCTTATCATTCTGTCTTGGTAAACAAGTCAGTGAGCTTTGCTTGAAGGTTTTCGTTTGGTTAAAGAAGTTTGGCTTTACTCTCTTTATGTTTTATAAATTCCTTTCGAATACTTAAATACTTGATGTGGTTTGACTTCAGCGTCTGGTGCAGGCAAATAGTGTCAAACCTCCAGTGGTGTCAAACCTCCAGTGGTGTCAAACCTCCAGTGGTGTCAAACCTCCAGTGGTGTCACACACCTCCAGTGGTGTCACACACCTCCAGCGGGCCGGTGTTGCTCTGCCTCTAGTTTAAACACTTCCTTTAACCTTCCATTAAGGAATGTTTGAAGGGGTATAAACATTTCCACCTTGTCATGTTTTCCTACGTCTCCATCTATCATATTCTGGCAACGTTGTTGTTCGCAGATGTCGTCCTGCAGGTCTGTGTTGCATATTCAGTTCCATTGCAACATTTATCGATGCATCACTCTTCTATTATCAGCTTTTTTTATAAATATATTTTCTAACTCTACTGTATTCATTTGTCGTTTGATTTATTGTGGGTTTTATCTAACATGTTTTCTCTACTAATTCTATGCTTATTTTGTCTTTCACTTTGTTTGCGGGGTTTGTTTGTCAAACCATATACTTTGTTTCTCTCTGTTTCTTAGGTTTTGGATATATCTATTTTAGGCGTCTGGGCATCTCAGGGTTACGAAATTAATCTTTGCTGTTCACTGTCATCAATCTCAGATCTTTTTCTATTGAGCTTCCTCTAAGTATACCTTCGTGATATACAGATTGAATTACTTTCTCCATAACGTCAAGTGACGTAGTCGGATACCGGTACACAGTCGCCTGCTCTTAGTGGCACGGTGAGCTATTTGCTCGTAATAATTGTCATCCACACCTCCTTGGAAATAAACATTCCATTCACCGGGGCTCCTGGAGACTCGAACCCTGAACCACAGGCGTGTTAGGATGAAGCTCTCTCCACTGGGCTATGAGTGGTCTTAATAAGGAAAGTGTAAAGAAGCACGACTCTGTTGCCACACTGGTATTGTCGACTTTCCCTGACTACTTATGAAACTCAAAGGAATTAGAGGAATAAAAATTAGGAAAGTTTCAGTTTAACAAAAGGATGTTGCTTCTGGAAACTTTCCTTAATAAAACTACTCAACTGCTCGGTCGATAGAGCTTCATCCTCACACTCGTGGGGTCTACGGTTCGAGTCTCCTAGAGCCCAGGTGACTGGAAAGCTATTTGCTCTCAGTGAAAGTCGCATGTTGGTTAAATACCAAGTTTACTTTGGCAGACAGTTCTTCTATTCTCGATCTTCTGTATTAAATCAGGAAGAACTTTCCATAACCTTTCTCATTCACAGAGGCAAATGGGCAGAATTCAGCTGACGTCTCAGTTCACCTAGCAATAAATAGTACATGGACCCAAGCGGCTCAGGCTTGGGTCCAAATATTACTGGGAATATGATACAGGTGTAATTGATAATGACACAAAGTGTAAACTATGTGGCATGTTAAAGTCTCACACCCTCACCCATTTTGTTATTAATTGTCCGTTGATTAATGTATATGGAAATACTGAGATAAGGACTGATCCTGAACAAATAGCCTGGATGAGTCACAACGGAAAGATTGATGGTATTCTGTAGAGATATAAGAACTTTCCATCAAGATTGTAGCTTTGTTGAATTGTCTGAATGTCTATTGCAAATTGTCTGTGTACCTTGTCATAAAAGTATTTGTGTGTGTGTGTGTGTGTGTGTACGTCTGGTAACATACTGCATGTAAAGAGGAAGAAATGTATATATTTATCACTCAGAATGTTCGGTAGTACGTTGATGGTTTGTGATATGTGTATATATGTATACATATATATATATATATATATATATATATATATATATATATATATATATATATATATATATATATATACAACATGCGTATATACTATATACGCATGTTGTACTGAGCGGGGTGAGAATAGCCTGAGCTATCTCATCCCTTTGTGTGTATTTATACCTCAATAAACTTATTTCAATTTCAATCTCAGTTTCTTTTATAGGATCAGAGACCACATATGTCAGGAGAAACCTTTCAAGGTATCACAGGCCTTTGTCAGAGACTGTGTCATACCCCCACCTGGTGACCAGATTTATTTGATAATGTATAAAGTTTTGTATCACCCAACATCAACAAAAGTTGAGGATTATTCTCCCCAACTTCTGTCATCTTCCTAATTCCTAAAAAAAGGTGTTAGCCGCTGGGTTATGAAACATAATTAGATGGTGAATGTGGCAGTGTGAGTGGAGTCTTAACACCATGCTAAGATATCTGTCTCTCTTAAGGAGGTCATTAACTCGTATACGTTCATGACAGTTCCGAATCTACACAGGCAAGATTTCAACGCTATTCTTAAAGAATTAAGGAAGTTTGGGGAATTGAGATTGGGAGGGGGTTAAACTCTCTTTATAAAGGATCGTGAATGTTCTTGACTGTAAACCAAGCAATGCAGGTTTGAACGAGTCCACATGTTGTGGAATAGAGATGGAGACCAGATGCTGGAGTTGTGGGAGGGGAAGGAGTGGGGGTAGGAGATGGGAGAGGGGCAGTGGAGGGAAGATTGGGGGGGGGGGGAGGGGATGTTGACACAGCAATGTTGAGGAAAATATAAACACGAAAATTTAAATATTATTTTTTTAAATTGATCAAGTCTACATTTCTAACACCCTATTGCCAGTCATTTTTCTGGTCACACTTATTTTATTGGTATTTGCCTGTCATTTTTAAAGGAAAAGATTATATTTTCAAGGCTTATAATGATCAATTTTCATTTTAGTAATGTGTAAAAAAATGTTGTGCGGGTCACAGTGAGGTAATTTCCAGCAAATGTGTCAATTTGCATTCATGTGGATGCACAAACGGAAACTCATATGCAGAAGCGTGCATTCAGCTGCGCACCTATTTGCATACATACATATATACTCACATTTACACACACACTCAAACACACACACACACACACACACACACACACGTGTGTGTGTGTGTGTGTGTGTGTGTGTGTGTGTGTGTGTGTGTGTGTGTGTAAATGTGAGTATTTACATTTACTCACAAAGATATGAAAAGAGTTTTTCATAATCAGCGCTCATGAGGCGTGAACTGAGCAGATGTACAGCCACAGCGCCGATCAGTGTACATATACAAAGTCGCACAGCCACAGATAAGCGCACTCACATACAATCGTACATGCAAGATTATTTATACAGTTAAGCAACAATACGTGATACTAAATGGGTGCATTAATTAAACATCGCCTTGAGACCCAGCTAATATACTGGCGTATAAACACCATTCCCAGCCAAATTACGTAGCAAATGGCCCGCCGCCTCTGTTACCATGGTGATACGAAGGAGGTGAAGGTAATGATGTTTAAGTAGGACGTAAATGTAGTGTATGGCCAGAATATGAGTAAGTAGAGTTAACTGAAGTTTGTTCTATTGTATACATGCAAGATGATACATTTCTTTTGGTACAGAGAGAGAGAGCTATGTATACTAGCTTTTTAGGGTTCATCTGTGTGAGAGAATACTTTTAAAAGGGATTGGAGATGAAAGTAAAGTATAGATGTTGGAAAGAAAAGGATATTCAGTGTGTGAAATGAATAGGAATGGCAGAGTGCTGGAAGTGATCAAAGACTTTAAGTGCCTGGAATTTGTGAGTTTTAAAAGAGAAAATTCGTGCATTCGAGGATGAGTGTGGTCAATCAGGGAAGGAAAGTGGCTCGTACCATGAAAGCCATCTCATGTTAACTTAGATTGGAGTAGATGGCGCCAGATATTAGTATGGGGAAGTGCCTGTGCATGTTACTACGTGACAACTGAGAAACGATAGCATGGCCATTGAGAGACGATAGCATGGTCATTGAGAGACGATAGCATGGCCATTGAGAGACGATAGCATGGCCATTGAGAGACGATAGCATGGCCATTGAGAGACGATAGCATGGCCATTGAGAGACGATAGCATGGCCATTGAGAGACGATAGCATGGCCATTGAGAGACGATAGCATGGCCATTGAGAGACGATAGCATGGCCATTGAGAGACGATAGCATGGCCATTGAGAGACGATAGCATGGTCATTGAGAGACGATAGCATGGCCATTGAGAGACGATAGCATGGCCATTGAGAGACGATAGCATGGCCATTGAGAGACGATAGCATGGCCATTGAGAGACGATAGCATGGCCATTGAGAGACGATAGCATGGCCATTGAGAGACGATAGCATGGCCATTGAGAGACGATAGCATGGCCATTGAGAGACGATAGCATGGCCATTGAAAGACGATAGCATAGCCATTGAGAGACGATAGCATGGTCATTGAGAGACGATAGCATGGCCATTGAGAGACAATACAGAGACGAAGTGTAGCGTGAATGTGAAACCGTTCAGTAAAAATGGGTCAAATGTCCTGTGATGTTACAATAATAGATTACTTATCGAATGAAAATGTCCTGGAGAGTTCCTGAAGAGTTTTGGAGTGCAAAGGCTGAAAGACCACAAGATTGAAGAGATCGTTATGAAGTTGTTTCAGCCATGTGGGGCAAATAGATGACGGTAGATCAGCGAGGAGAGTGCATTATAGTGATCTGTAGAGGAGACGTGGATGGCGTGGGAAAAGGTGCAAGACATGACAAGTGTGTGTGTGTATTAGGATGATAATCGACATACATTGAGTGAATGTGTAAGGAATAAGAGCAGTAATGGTGAGTGAGTGGGTAAGGTAGATGGACGTACATGGTGAAGAAGATGGAGAGACATAATGAGTGAGTAACGCAGATGAGCAGACATAATCAATGTGCGAGGGAGATTAGAATCAGTGTATACAGCTGATTGGATGCGCTGAGGAACAAGGCTGGGTGTCACCGGCTTGTGAGTGTGTTGTGGAGGATTGTCAGAAGTCGTGAAGTCTTCCAATCTTGCAATTTGCAGAATGGTGATGGTGCTCTCGAAGGGGTGGAAATAATATGTGTAAGTACCAAAAGAATTCACCAAGACGGGAAAAGTATATAATGGTTCTGGAGTGTGATCATTTTTTCAATAAAATAATCTTTGTGTTCGATGCTTCTCCAGGCTGACGGCTCACCAACTTACGCTCGTGTCAAATGGGGAAATAATGTAGCTGATTATTATATTAAACCAAAGCCCCCTCATGGAAACACAGATGAGACAAACACCCGATGATCTATAAGCCACACAAATCCTCTGGGGCTTGATCGCATTGCAGCCATCAAGTGAAGTTTCAGCTCAAACCATTAAACTCCTTCACGGCTATACGAGATTACGTCAGATCCGATCGCACTCTGCCCCCTGCATAAGAGACTTTGCAACTACAAAGTGTCACATAATATGGCAGGTATATTGCCGGATGGGTGCTTATATCCCCTAGGGCAGAGACGGGCACAGGGAGGAGAATTATCCGGAAGACAAAAGGAACATTAAACACTTTATTTAGAGGATGTAGTTTATAAGGGCTAAAACCAAGAGCAACATTGACATAATTAGCATTTCTACTACTACTTCTACTACTACTTCTACTACTACTACTACTACTACTACTACTACTACTACTACTCATAATAATAATAATACTATAATAATACACACAGAATACAACACACTGATATATAACACACAGTCATAGATTTAACACGGGCAAACACAGGCTAGGTGAAAACTGCAGAGGAGAGAGCTATGGCACCATGTGTGTTCGTGCCGTGTAACCCGTACTCAACAGGGTACGGGTTGCACGGCAATGGGTCCCAAGTGTACGGGATGCACGGCAAGAGGGCCTAACAGGGTACGGGTTGCACGGCAAGACGTCCCAATAGGGTACGGGTTGCACGGCAAGACGTCCCAATAGGGTACGGGTTGCACGGCAAGAGGTCCGAACAGGGTACGGTCTGCACGGCAAGAGGTCCCAAAAGGGTACGGGTTGCACGGCAAGAGGTCCCAATAGGTATTGCAAGGTCTCTGGGTAGATATTGACTTCTCAGACGAAGCAAAGAGACATAGTGAAATATGGAGTTCATTCACCGTAGAGTCTTGTACATGAAACGCATTATTTTTCCGGATTATAATAATCAAAATGTAGGTGGACTTTTTGATCAGTATAACACATAATAACATGATATAATATTCTTTGACAACTAACGAGGTACTAGCCCAGTGTGCTCAGTTTCTGGAAAATTGCGAATACTCGTATTTTGTATTTTCTCGAGGAGAAATGTGTATATATATATATATATATATATATATATATATATATATATATATATATATATATATATATATATATATATATATATATATATATATATATATATATTCATGAATTGAGCTCCGATTTAAATTTTTAGAATATACGCACTGATCAATTCATAATTAATGGCTCTCATTTTTGATCACCCTTTGATATGATCAAGCTGCATTTCGTTTAGATATTTGCGAGTAATTTTAAAATAGGCAGAACACACCACACGAATATTCCTAATCACGAGAGTTTCGGAATAAATGTTAATCAGGACGTCATTATTAGATATAAGAACATAAAATTAACGTTTCTAAAATACTAATAATAACTGCAAAGCCGCATTTATTGTTGAGGTATTAACATTTACCAGCGTAAATATTTACAGTGCTTTGGTGTTAGGCTTAAGATCCCTCAGCTTCAAGAGAGTTGTCTATTAAGACTAATCAAGACTTCTTGATTATTATTACAATAGATAATTAACCGTCAAGTGATTGTTACATGAGAGTTATTAGATCCTCTCAAACTCTCGGGGGTCACTAAGGCCTCGGCCCACTAGTATCAAGTATCAAAAGTGAAGTATCAGTGTATATATTGATCGAGAATCATGATAACCCTCCGGGATTTTCTATCCCTTGCCTCTATATAAATAATAACTAATATAAAAATATAACATTAAAAACATAATTTTAAATTATATAACACAAATGATATATAATATTACATAATCGAAATATTATATAATTGTTATAATATATATAATAATATTATTATTATATTTCATTAATAAAGCAAGAATGACAGTAACGATCAAAATAAATCAATGATGAGACCGCTAGACTTGGCGGCGGCACTAACAGCCCAATCAATTATCAGCCTCAATGGTCGCTTTAGCCTCCGGTGTCAAGTGATTATACGGTGTTTGAAACAGGTAACTGGAGGGATGATGGAGGAGGAGCGGAGTCTTTGGTCTATAACTCACTGGAGATGGAAATTTTAGGTCGGTGACAGATGGCAGTTGACAATGAAGTAATATATAAGATGTCCTTAATCAACCGCAATGGGTATCAAGGACAATTAAAGACAAGACCATGGAAATAATGCGGAATTATAGATTCCTTGGAGACGAGTTTAAATGCTCATCTAACTTTATAATTGCAGATTCAGTAGCTGTGTCTAAGACTTCTGTTTATATGATGGAACAATATTTGATATCTATCGGATTCACCCCACATCTTAATCAGGTCGTACGAGACTACCAAACTCCCCCAGGACCCTACTCTGGTCGTACGAGACTACCAAACTCAACCCCCATACCTTACTCTGGTCGTACGAGACTACCAAACTCCCCCACATCTTACTCTGGTCGTACAAGACCACCACAACCTCTACACATAAACTTCGATCATGTTTCTTATTTTCCATTAACGTAAACTGCTGTGATCAACGACACGAAGACTGGCGAATCGACAAGTTCACTGTCCTGACTTTACAGCTGATCTGGTTGACAACTGTAATATGTCTATTTCAACGGAGTTAGACTGACAGTTATAAAACAAACAGTCAAAGACATGCAGACAGATACTGACAGACAGACAGATACACAAAGACAGGCATATACTGTGATACAGAGACAAACAGATAGACAGAGAGAAATGGACTGAGACAGTCAAATCGACATTCTCCGACAGACAGAGAGAAAGGGACGGAGACAGACACATACTAACATTCTCCGACAGACAGATCTAGAAACAGACAGGCAGACGACAAAATCTGAATTATATTTAAAGAAAAAGTGAGTCAGGAATGTGAGCGCCTGAACGAAGAAATATGGAAATATGCTCGGTGAGAAATGTGTGGGAATGTGCTCAATCAGGAATGCGCGAGAAGGTCCAGAATTAGGAATGCGTAGGAATCTGCAAGATTGGGAGGATGTGGAAAGCGAGAGAAATCAGCAAAGCGGAACTATACATTATTAGTTAACATGCGTGTGAAGGCCTACGTTTGGACTGTCCTGTGAGACTGCCCCTTCATAATCACTTTATTATGAGCTGAGAGAGAGCCTTAATCATCCCCTTCGTGGTGACTTGACCAATCATCAATTGGTGATGATGGTGATTGGTGACCAATCATCACACACTTATTGTGTTTTTTTCTACTTCCTGCGTCTCTTTTTGATGCGCCTCTCAGAGCTGGGAAGTTGATCAAGTGAGCTCTTAATTTTAGTTTCCCATTTTTAAAGTTTAGGTACTGTCACTGGAATCAGAAAACTGGTTACTCACTTGTCATTGGAGCAGTTAAAGAAGGTTATATTTTAATGCAAATGTAAAACAATATTGAGCAAAGAATATACTTACAGATGAAATTCTTAGTTTTTTCTTCTTGAGGAAAGAATAGATTTTCTCTGTATGTTATAGATATTACCATTAATTGATATATTTACTAAACTATTAGAGTTTCATTGAAGAAGTGAGTTAGAGAGGAGGGAGTTGCTGTTGGAAGGGGAAGAGTCTCTTGGAAGGGAAAGGTTGCAGTAACAAGGAGATTGAGAGAAGGGGAGAAAGAGGGAAAAAGTTCCACCTTTATTTCCTGTAATTGGGTTGTTTCTCCTGTTATATTGGTCATATCTTTCCTGGTAGTGAGGTGGTTGGCTGCGGTCATGTCTGTCTCCTCTTCGTTTAGATATTTCACCTGGTATTAGAAGTGGATTTAGTAATTTTCTTTTCAAGCTGCCTAAATCCCTCAGTAAATGAATACCTTGCAAGGGGATTCAAAGGGGCCTCGTAGCCTGGTGGATAGCACGCAGGACTCGTAATTCTGTGGCGCGGGTTCGATTCCCGCACGAGGCAGACACAAATGGGCAAAGTTTCTTTCACCCTGAATGCCCCTGTTACCTAGCAGTAAATAGGTACCTGGGTGTTAGTCAGCTGTCACGGGCTGCTTCCTGGGGGTGGAGGCCTGGTCGAGGACCGGGCCGCGGGGACACTAAAGCCCCGAAATCATCTCAAGATAACCTCAAGATATACTGTCTGTGTGTGTGTTGTCTGTGTGGGTGAATTGTTCGTTTGTGAATCGTGAAACGTTTGTGAAACTTTCACAAACGTATATGCATGGTGCTTGTACGTCTCTGGACGTGACTCAAATGGAACATGTTTTGGTGTGGCTGCTGACATGATTCGATTCTCTGCGGTAATGATCAGTTATAATTAACTCACGATTTTAATCTGTTTAACTAAATGTAATTGGTTTGCCTAACCAGAAACGTTCGAACCCACCTAACCTGTCAAAGTACGAGGGTCAGAAGACGTCAATTATGGTGATATAAAACGTACTCGAAACCCACAATTTCGACGTTTCTTCAATTCCATTAAAATACGATGCATTAATTGACAGGTTGAGAATCTTAGACCTCAACTAAATAGCTTCCCGTATACAGACTTTTAAACCTGTATATCAGCTTCAATATTATTTATACTCTAGTTAGTCTGAATTGCAATTGCCTCCTACAATTTAGCAGCGTTGTCACAGATGGAAAACAGTAAGTCACCACAATGGGGACTGAAAATTAGACGACCAACCCTCACGTCTAAAAATATAGTAAAATAAAGAAAATAAGGTGACGTTTCGGTCCATCCAGGACCGTTATCATTCACCGTAAATTTTAGCTTGCTTCTGACACTGTTACCTCCCGGGGCACCGTCATCTCCTCCATGACCTCTTCTCCATGGGTCCTAAGCATTTCATCAATTTTATCTTGTTTTCGAGTGCCTTTCCTTCCTTCACTAACTCAAGATAAATCATCTGTCCTCCAAGCGCTAGTCATGGAGGCGGTATTCTTGTTTGTCAATTTTCTCCAAGTGTCATTGTCAGTGCAGAAGGTTCCGGAGAGCCGGATATACACACAATGGTCCACTGAATCTCCAAGCTGGACCGGGAGAGCCGGATATGCATGCACTGGTCCACTGAGATTCCAAGCTGGACCGGGAGAGCCGGATATACACACAATGGTCCACTGAATCTCCAAGCTGGACCGGGAGAGCCGGATATGCATGCACTGGTCCACTGAGATTCCAAGCTGGACCGGGAGAGCCGGATATACACGCAATGGTCCACTGAGCCTCCAAGCTGGACCGGGAGAGACGGATATGCATGCACTGGTCCACTGAGATTCCAGCATGGACCACATCTGGGAAGTGAGCGTCCCTTGTCGTAAATTCTCCTTTGTTGATGGTCTCAAATCCTTTGATTCCAATATTGGCACTCCCCCTCCTGTTAAAAAATTCCTACCGTCTTTTCTCTCTCTCCTTGTCTCTGTTTCTTTGTCACTGTCTGTCTGTCTCTCCCTCTCTCTCTCTCTCTCAACGTCGTAGACGATTCGCTCTGTCGAATAAATTTACAAAGGAATGTGATAAATGACGTATTTAATTCACCATGCGTGGATTAGATTGGGTCATGGATGTTCTAGGGCGGAGGTGTCCTCAGAGCATGTGAAGAGCGACCTCCTCCTCCACACCGGATCGCTGGGTCGAGACTGGTTGGGATCCTTTAAGACGCGACAATAAAGAGGCTGGAGAGCTGGTCCTGAAGGTTTGTTTCTGGTGTCTCCCAAGCATGAACTTCCCGCCATAACTCCGGGTTAACCTCTGGCACCGCACCAAGAGGTTGTGTAATGTGATATATTTAAGTCTCTTTAGACCCAGTTACGGCCCTCTTCAGTTCCTCAGGGGACCCCTTCCGGAACGTCAATTTGTGGTGAAATGTGGAGCTTTAAGGGTCGTTTCGGATTTGTAGACTATTTCCTTTTCCCTTCGTTGTCAATACACATTTCGACGGCCATGTAAACATGTTAGGTTTCCAGGTGAGCTGTCGTCGGAGGTTCGAGAGGGCGCGGAGGTTCTGACGCGCGCGTACACGACTTCGTGAGGGGAAACCAGGCTAGGTGTGTCCCCTCTCTCTCCCTCTGTCTTCCCCTCGTCCCTCTCATTATACAACGAGAACGTCTGCTTCAGCGTTCTGCAGGCACTAGACTTATGCTGGCATTAGTCTTATGCTGGCACTAGTCTTATGCTGGCACTAGTCTTATGATGGCACTAGTCCTATGCTGGCACTAGTCTTATGCTAGCACTAGTCTTATGCTGGCAGTAGTCTTATGCTGGCACTAGTCTTATGATGGCACTAGTCTTATGCTGGCATTACTCTTATGCTGGCACTAGTCTTATGCTGGCACTAGTCTTATGCTGGCACTAGTCTTATGCTGGCACTAGTCTAAGGCTGGCACTATACATACGCAAAATTATCTACAATTATAGTGAAGGTGGTACCAATCCTGGCCAAGGTGGCACCAATCCTTACGATGGAGGCACCAATCCTGGTGAAGTTGGCATCAATCCTGACGAAGGTGGCCCCAATCCTAACGACGCTGGCACCAATCCTGACGAAGGTGGTACCAATCCTGACGTAACTAGCAACAGTCAGGGTGACGGACAATACCAGCCAGCCTAAGCCAAGGTAACCTCACATTTCTCGATGCTTTACCTGCTGAGTCGCTGAACAAGAACAGCAGCAATTGTTTCAACAAATATCTCCACAGGATGTTCTTGCAGAACAGGTGAACAGAAAGAGTAAAGGATTTAAATATAGAGAAGAGCCACGAGGGGGATGTTATTTTGTGTTAGTGTTGATATGCCTTTACCCATCTGATTCACACTAGTAATTCATTTGATATTCTTGTGGGTAGTTGTGATCACCCGGCCTGAGCTATCTTGAGGTTATCTTGAGACGATTTCGGGGCTTTTTAGTGTCCCCGCGGCCCGGTCCTCGACCAGGCCTCCACCCCCAGGAAGCAGCCCGTGACAGGTGACTAACACCCAGGAACCTATTTTTACTGCTAGGTAACAGGGGCATAGGGTGAAAGAAACTGCCCATTGTTTCTCGCCGGCGCCTGGGATCGAACCCAGGACCACAGGATCACAAGTCCAGTGTGCTGTCCGCTCGGCCGACCGGCTCCCTTAGAGCTAGCGAGCTTTGCGGCTGTGACTCCTTGTCATGGCATTTCTACTTCACTGAGAATATTAGTCGGGTAATTTATCTCATTTTAATCGTCTTATTCTCTCTGTATGCAGTTCCTATTCTGTTTTTTTTCTGTCCTCTTCTTTTTCTCTCTCTGTGGTGTCCACTCAGAAAAAAGTTCTCCCTATTCGGTCCCCTTCTATTCACTCTCACTCCGTCTCTGTCTGTCTCACTCTCTATCCTCTACCTGCGTGGCATTATTTAATGATTATAAAATACAGCATTCCATTCGATGTCTTCAGCGTTCACATCTTCCATCGATCCCTCCAACAGCTCTCTTCATGCCTCTCTCTCTCTCTCTTCCTCCCTCTCTCTCTTCCTACTTACCTTCCTCCCTCTCTCCCCTTCCTACCTACCTTCCTCCCTCTCTCCCTCTCTCCCCCACATCATCCGTCGCTCTCTTTTTCTCTTCGTTCCTCTCAGCCCCTTTCGTCTCCTTCCTTCTTCTATATCATTGTTATTTCTTCCTCATCCTGCCTTTTTCCCTTCCTTACATCTCTCTTTTCTCCTTCCCAGCCCTTCCTCCTTTTATTTCTATTATTCCTGAATTCTTCCTTCCCTCTCTCCTTCACTAACAGTCTTCCTTCCCATCCTCCCATCCCTCGCCTGCTCCCTTCAGCCTCTCTCTCTCTCTAGGCCCCTCCAGAAGTCTGTGTTTACATACGAATATCTTCATTGGCTGTGCTTTCTAGTCGTTGCCGCCTCAGTGGTTCCCAACTTGGCCTCTCTCAAGCCCTCGTCGCCTCCAAGCAATTTGCTCCTCTGTCCTCAAACGGCGAGTTTCGTTGCCACGCCACAGACAACCGAGAAAAAATAAAATAATACTGTTGTGCTTTTTTCCCCTTGCATGGCAGGCTTGGCAGCCACGTGATGACACCCCGGAAAAAAAATGTCTTAAGCCTTTTTTCATTTCAAGATGAATGCAATCTCTATAACTATCCCTTTAGTGCATGTTGGCGTCGATAATACCCTATACGGGCTTCACATTATTTTTTGTTTTCCTTATATATAATTTAGTATTATGTATGATTAAAACTCAACGAGAAGTAAAACTCAAATGTACACCAACATTTCTCTATCAACTGTATCTTATAGTTACCTTCTCCTCCTCCTCCTCTCTGTTACTCTCCCTTTGCGATTCGTTTATATTTCCCCCTTTCTCGTTCTTCCCTGTTTATCAACATAAATTGATTCCTTCTCTATCCCAAATTTGAAAATATTCGTCGTCATTAACTATGTATTCTTTCCGGCAGAAATTCCTGTAGATTAAATCAAATTAATTTGCAATTTTTTATATAACGCCTTGGTATAAGGCCAGAGAAAGAGGCATTGAGCCTCGGTATTGACTGATTGAACGAGATCCCAACTCCGGCTAATCCTTTCAGCCAGCATAATAACCAGAATCATATAGACCCGATTTAGATTACGTTGGGAGCTGGAAAAATTCAATTTAGATCTGCTATCGCCCATATAATCTGATTATTATTGAAAATCGATGATTCCTAGTCTCCTGTCTAGTGTTTGGAGATCTTGCTCATTGTACTGTCTCGTCATATCTATAGCTTCCTGGCCGATTAATTCTTCCTTTTATGAAGCCTGTGTTTTTTTGGTGGTAATCTAGAGTTCTCACTGAAGAAGAGTGGATGATCTGTATGATTTTAGAGTGGATGATCTGTATTCGTTATTAAAGCGCTGGCTGCAGGAGTAACACACACTCGTTACCAGGAGAACGTTGTCAGCTTGTATGACTATACAGCACACACACACACTCGATGAGGGAATCATTCATCTCAAACTTCCCTGGATGAGAAAGCTTCCATTACGTTTCAATCCTTCTCATGAAGTCACTAGGAGACATGCACTCTACTGCTTCCACCCACAGTGGATGTTTTGCGCATCACTCGGTCAGTCAGGTTAAACACAATTTGGTTTGGTCTATTAACAGTTGGGTGGCCGCGAATGAAGAAAAGACGTAATGTCTTCCTTCTGCAAAGAACAACGTATTATTTTTACCCAGGTGAATACAACGCTACTAATGTTTCCATTCAGCCTGATAAGTAATTCTCAGGCTGAATGATCCGCTGAAGGGTGTAAGGCTGAATGATCAGGCTGAAGGGTGCAAGATCCGCTGGAACCTTTCTACAATTTCATTTATGTGAAGTTCTAGTGGGATGCAAGGTTCCTCGCTAGCCCTCGCGTCTCATTTCTTGCCACAGAGTGACAGGTGTAGCCCCTTGTAGTCCCCTGTAGACAGGTGTAGCCCCTTGTAGTCCCGTGTAGACATGTGTAGCCCCTTGTAGTCCCGTGTAGACAGGTGTATTAGAGTGAAACTGACGTAGAAACTCTTTCATGTTAGATTTCCCACTGTTCTTCATCCCAGGAGAGAACATATACAATATTCCGTGATGAAAGGAAATTAAGCAATTGCCTAAAAATCTTTAAACACAACATATCACTGGAATATATAATTTTTTGCTTTAATTAGCTTATGGAATTACTCCATTGCCTCTTCGTTTACTTAGAATTCATTCAGCAGTTATATAACACCTTTCAGAGCCCAGTCTTTCCTCTTCATTGACAAGAGACTTTTCAGCCTACTTGAATAAGCGACCCCAGGCATCAGGGGATCGCACAGCCCCCTGAAACCAGGCAACAGGGATTGCACAGCCCCCTGAAACCAGGCAACAGGGATTGCACAGACCACTGTAACCCCAATTTTCCCTGGTAACAGGCATTGCACAGCCCGCGTGCGTGCTTGCATGTGTGTTCTTGCATGTGTGGGAGGGTTGGTGAGGTGTAATTACCTAGCAGTATTTATCAAATAATGTTTTAAAAAATATCGTCTTTCATCTCCACCAGTGACCTGCCAATTGGAAATGTTTTCGGTCGAAAGCAATAACTCAAGACCCCTTTGGTTCCCTCTCAAATTTGCTTACAATTCTAAGGATGGATAAAGCCCCTACTATTTTATCTTCTAGTCCGTTCCACTTGCTTGTTTCCTGTACACTGAAGATGTGTTTCCTCACGGTCCTGAACTCACCTTGATGTGCTTGCGGGGGGTTGAGCTTTTGCTCTTTGGTCCCGCCTCTCAACCGTCAATCTACTGGTGTACAGATTCCTGAGCCTACTGGGCTCTATCATATATACATTTGAAACTGTGTATGGAGTCAGCCTCCACCACATCACTGCCTAATGCATTTCATTTCCATCCCTGTGGCTCACCTGGGTGGCCAGCTCCCGTCTGTGTCTACGAGTTGGGCTCCTGCTCACCCTAAGCATGCCGCCTCTAGTTGACTGACAACCATGATTGAATTCCACAAAATTCTCACTTATTCTAGGGTTCGGTAAATTTAATTACTCTAGTCAATCCTGGTAACTTAATTCCGTCATTTCTTGACATTAACCACCTTCAGGACAGAACTCGCCTCGTTGCCTGTCCTGTTGGTGTTTCCTACTGTGTACCTGTGTCTTTGTATATACAACTGTGTATTTGTTTATGTATCCTACAGTGTACTTGTGTCTATGTGTATCCTACGGTGTACTTGTGTGTTTGTGTATCCTACCATGTTCTTGTGTGTTTGTGTATCCTACAGTGTACTTGTGTGTTTGTGTATCCTACGGTGTACTTGTGTGTTTGTGTATCCTACCATGTTCTTGTGTGTTTGTGTATCCTACAGTGTACTTGTGTGTTTGTGTATCCTACAGTGTACTTGTGTGTGTTTGTGTGTCCTACAGTGTACTTGTGTCTATGTGTATCCTACAGTGTACTTGTGTGTTTGTGTATCCTACAGTGTACTTGTGTGTGTTTGTGTGTCCTACAGTGTACTTGTGTCTATGTGTATCCTACAGTGTACTGGTGTGTTTGTGTATCCTACTGTGTACATGTGTGTTTGTGTATCCTACTGTGTACATGTGTGTTTGTGTATCCCACTGTGTGCTTGTGTATCCTATTGTGTACTTGTGTGTTTGTGTAAACCGCTGACATCATAAAGTTTATGAGTGCCTCAGACGCCAGACAGGCTGGTGTAGTGTCTGACTCCCATCCCCACCAACATGGGGATAGTTTGACAGTCTTGTGGTCAATCTGCTGACTAGAACGACGGTTTCTTTATATTGCAGACCAATTATTGCTCTTTGTCCAATCCTCCTGTAGTTTCTTTCAGCGGTTCAGTGTGATTATCCTACTAGTAGTTTGACATCAACTGCAGGCATCAATAAAAAAGGAATTTATCCAGTAATTTGGTAAAATGATTACATATAAAAATAATAAGATGTGTCCAAGAACTGATCCCAGGGGAATTACACTATTAACTTCTTAAATTACTTTAGTTCGTCTTGACGCCACGGAGGCCCTCCCTTCCCAGCCTGGCCTGTCTGTGTACCTTGTTGACCTGTCTCATGTAGGCCAGTGTCCTGCTTGTGGCAGTCACAGCTTCCTCTCCCGTCTGACGTCCAGCATCTTATCACCCTGTAAGATATCTCAAGATATCTCAAGATAACCCGTGAATGGGGGATGGGGGACTGAGGCAGCTAGGCTTCCTCACGTAGCATATTGGGAATTCACGGAAGGGTACATGGGATTATGGGGGAGGAGGAGAACTGGAGCGGAACGGAGGTGGGATGGGGGGTCAGATGAGTGTGAAATGTATAGGAGTGAACACAGGCGACACAAACACCCCGTCCCTGGTACACTCACAGGCGCATATGTCTGCGTTTCTAAACAGATCGATGGTGAGTGACACAGACACACACAAGTTGAGGAAACTGCTCGCCGCCCCCAGGCGGGAAGACGTCCACCAGCGCGAGCACAGAAGCAGACGGACCGGAGAATGCAAAGAGCCTCCGAGGCAGGGCGCTGGGATCAATATTGTAACGCCTGTGGAGGCCAGCGAGCACACACCACCACCACCGATATTGACTTACGACCATGACGACATGTACCCAGCCATCCCACTATATATACCCAGCCATCCCACTATATATACCCAGCCATCACAATATATGTACCCAGCGATCCCACTATATATACCCAGCCATCACAATATATATACCCAGCCATCCCACTATATATACCCAGCCATCACACTATATATACCCAGCCATCCCACTATATATACCCAGCCATCACAATATATATACCCAGCCATCACAATATATGTACCCAGCCATCCCACTATATATACCCAGCCATCACAATATATATACCCAGCCATCACAATATATATACCCAGCCATCACAATATATGTACCCAGCCATCACAATATATATACCCAGCCATCACAATATATGTACCCAGCCATCACAATATATGTACCCAGCCATCACAATATATATACCCAGCCATCACAATATATGTACCCAGCCATCACAATATATATACCCAGCCATCACAATATATGTACCCAGCCATCACAATATATATACCCAGCCATCACAATATATATACCCAGCCATCACAATATATATACCCAGCCATCACAATATATATACCCAGCCATCACAATATATGTACCCAGCCACACCAATATATGTACCCAGCCATCACAATATATATACCCAGCCATCACAATATATATACCCAGTCATCACAATATATATACCCAGCTATCACAATATATATACCCAGCCATCACAATATATATACCCAGCCATCACAATATATGTACCCCAGCCATCTCACTACATATACCCAGCCATCTCACTACACATACCCAGCCATCTCACTACACATACACAGCCATCTCACTACACATACCCAGCCATCTCACTACACATACCCAGCCATCTCACCACATATACCCAGCCATCTCACTACATATACCCAGCCATCTCACCACATATACCCAGCCGTCTCACTACACATACCCAGCCATCTCACTACACATACCCAGCCATCTCACCACATATACCCAGCCATCTCACTACATATACCCAGCCATCTCACCACATATACCCAGCCATCTCACTACATATACCCAGCCATCTCACTACATATACCCAGCCATCTCACCACATATACCCAGCCATCTCACTACACATACCCAGCCATCTCACTACACATACACAGCAATCTCACTACACATACCCAGCCATCTCACTACACATACCCAGCCATCTCACCACATATACCCAGCCATCTCACTACACATACCCAGCCATCTCACTACACATACCCAGCCATCTCACCACATATACCCAGCCATCTCACTACACATACTCAGCCATCTCACTACACATACCCAGCCATCTTACTACACATACCCAGCCATCTCACTACACATACCCAGCCATCTCACCACATATACCCAGCCATCTCACTACATATACCAAGCCATCTCACCACATATACCCAGCCATCTCACTACATATACCCAGCCATCTCACTACACATACCCAGCCATCTCACTACACATACCCAGCCATCTCACTACACATACCCAGCCATCTCACTACACATACCCAGCCATCTCACTACACATACCCAGCCATCTCACCACATATACCCAGCCATCTCACTACACATACCCAGCCATCTCACCACATATACCCAGCCATCTCACTACACATACCCAGCCATCTCACCACATATACCCAGCCATCTCACCACATATACCCAGCCATCTCACCACATATACCCAGCCATCTCACTACACATACCCAGCCATCTCACCACATATACCCAGCCATCTCACTACACATATCCAGCCATCTCATTACACATACCCAGCCATCTCACCACATATACCCAGCCATCTCACCACATATACCCAGCCATCTCACCACATATACCCAGCCATCTCACTACACATACCCAGCCATCTCACCACATATACCCAGCCATCTCACTACACATATCCAGCCATCTCATTACACATACCCAGCCATCTCACCACATATACCCAGCCATCTCACCACATATACCCAGCCATCTCACCACATATACCCAGCCATCTCACTACACATACCCAGCCATCTCACCACATATACCCAGCCATCTCACTACACATACCCAGCCATCTCACCACATATACCCAGCCATCTCACCACATATACCCAGCCATCTCACCACATATACCCAGCCATCTCACTACACATACCCAGCCATCTCACCACATATACCCAGCCATCTCACTACACATATCCAGCCATCTCATTACACATACCCAGCCATCTCACCACATATTCAGGGTGACACTAAACTAATTTTAATATAGTTCCATTTTATTAAGAAAATTATATGTATAATTATAATAAAAAATAAAACATTGACTAAATTTTATAAATACATGAATTTGAAAAATTTAAACCTATTCATTTTTATTTTCTTATTGTATTATTTGTATTTTAAATTTCGATATGAGTTTGATAATACAATCGTTTTTCGGCGAAGTAACTATTATGCTAGTCTGTTTTAGATATATCTACTAGCGAAGGTACCCGGCGTTGCCTAGGTCTGTCTCTCTGTCTGTCTCCCACCTGTCTATCTGTCTATCTTCCCATGCATCTACCTGTCTATTTATCTATCTATCCATGAAGCCGTACATCCACCCATGTATCCAACCTTCTGTCTATCCATCCGTCTATCTACTGTCTGTCTATCTCTATCTCTGCCTCTTTCCATTTGTTTATGTCTCTGCCTCTAAGTGTCTTTGCTTCTATCTTTTACTGTCTTTATCTGTCTCTCTCACACATATAAAACATATAATTGTGTAGCGTGAGGGCGGTCACCCGGGAGAGTAGTTTAGTAGAGTGGAATACTTAACACGAAGAATAATTACTTGGTTCTGATGAGAAGCCGAGGGTTAAGAAACCTTTGAACCTGTGATTAATCGTCTATAATGTGTGATTTCCAGCCAATTGTGAGCCAATTAGTGACATCAGGAACTTTCTCTTAATTTTCCTCTGGTTGATACCTTGTTGATGGGGTTTTTGGTAGTTCTTCTACTTCCTCAAGCCCGGCCCGTGGTCAGGTATGACTTATGAGAGTTTGGTCCACTAGGTTATGGGTTGGAGCGGCCCGCAGGCCCACATATCAGCCATCAGTAAATAGTTGTGCTATTTATCCAATTTACCTCCCGATCAGTAAATAGTGGTGCTTATTATGGCTACTGCATTATCTCTGGATATCTTTTTGCCAGGCTTGAAAGAGTAGTATCCAGTGTCTTGATTGTACCACATCGCAGTGGAGCCTGCTTCCGTTCCTTGGGCTCTGTGGCGACTATGATAGTTGGGAGTATTTTGTTCTTGATTAACCTGTAAAAAACCTGGAGGTGTTTTAACCTGTACAACAGGTAGAGCAGTGGCAGTTTTTGCTAGTGAGTCTGCCTTCTCATTACCATCTTTGCCAATGTGACTTGGTATACAGTTTAGGGTGAGTGACAGCCCTAGATTGTGTGTTTCGTTTCCTATATGTTGGATTTCTGTGACGAGTTGTAAATTATCTCTGTACTGGCTGGATAACAATGTCTGGAGCGTAGATTTAGAGTCGGTATGAATGATGACATCATGTAAATTATTCTCAATTGTATAGTTTATGGCCTCCTTCAGGGCATATAATTCTGTTTGCAATGTTGAGCACCCACTATTCATGCTCCAGTAAGCTTCATGGTTGGTAGTGTAAACTGCTGCCCCAGCAGAACCTCTTTCTTGATCAACTAATCCGTCTGTGAAGATGTGAGTCGTTGTAGGTCTTAAGATTTTATATTGATAGGGTTATCAATATCCCCCTATGTACCTTATCCCCAGGATGCAACCCTACAACAGTTGCCTGAATCCCAGGAACCTCACGAACACAAACAGATAATGAATAGTTGCCAACTAGTAGTTTAGATATGTTCATTTATCACTTTAAGTGAGTAAATCCCCGTTATTAGTTATTGCTTAATCAACTTACTCATTCACTGTTCTTCATAAAATATATATATATCAAGCTTTAGTAGAATTTTTCCAATCAATTACGAATGTGGAAATATGTTCTACAGATATCAATATGGATGGCAATAGACATTGTTTACAATTGTTTTTTCTTCCTTAGCAACCTTTGGCGTCCCTAGCAACGGCTGTCAGCTGGTCACGTCAACATGGCGGCGGCGGCTCCGCTGATCCGCTTAACTTTCATTGTTTTGTAATTAGTGTTGGATGTGAACATGTATACACTACCATACACGCACACGTGTTTCAGGCATACATGCATGTACATATATACATCGCCATGAGAACGTGTTACGTGTATACGTGCAAATACATATATAAACCATCACAAGCATACGTGTTTTACGAATGTGTGTATATATATATATATATATATATATATATATATATATATATATATATATATATATATATATATATATATATATATATATATATGAGAAAGCTGCATGAACGCGCAAGCCATAGATCACTAAGAACTCTTTGACCCGGCCAGGAGTCTGTTGCTGAGTGGAGAGCGCGCGGGATTCGTAATCCTGCTGTCCGAGTTCGATTCCCGGACTAGGAAAGAGAAAAATGGGCAAAGTTTCTTTCACTCTGATGCACCTGTTACCTAGCAGTAAATATGTACCTGGGAGTTAGACAGCTGCTACGGGCTACTTCTTGGGTACGTGTGGAAAAAAACAAATTGTTAGTAGTTAGTATCAGTTAGTATCAGTTGATTGATTGACAGTTGAGAGGCGGTCCGTAAGAGCAGAGCCCAACCCCCAGCAAGTATAACTAGAGGAATACAACTAGGTGATTTCAACTTGGAATTTCACAAAAAACCGGGTTCCAAGCTCATTGTCATCCCCAGAGACACAAGGGCTGCCAGTCTGCTGTTTCAGCGCCTCAGTGTGGCCATCCAGAGAGGAAACGCCTGCTGTGTCCTCGGTTCCAGTCCGGAAGCGGAGGAGCTCCAGGAGATCCATGAACCTTAATCACTCATTGTAATAACTAATGTACATATTAGTAAACCTTAGTATATCTAATAAAGTACAAATCAAAACAGTATGTATATACATACATATCATCACCAGATGTTACATGTATACCCACACATACAAAGGCACCACAGACACACGTGTTGAGGGGTTATCTTGAGGTTATCTTGAGATGATTTCGGGGCTTTAGTGTCCCCGCGGCCCGGTCCTCGACCAGGCCTCCACCCCCAGGAAGCAGCCCGTGACAGCTGACTAACACCCAGGTACCTATTTTACTGCTAGGTAACAGGGGCATAGGGTAAAAAAAAAACTCTGCCAATTGTTTTTCGCCGGCGCCTGGGATCGAACCCAGGACCGCAGGATCATAAGTCCAGCGTGCTGTCCGCTCGGCCGACCGGCTCCCTGCTCATGGTGTGACCGGGGTAACACTATACCAACACTCAGGGTGTTTTCCAGACATTAAAATCAACACAATTATATAAACACAATATTAGTACCAAGTTGGTACGAAACAAAACCACAAAACCCTAACCAAGAAAGTTTGGCGGTATAAATCTGAACTTTATGTTCAAAATTTACGAAATTTCACAGTAAATTGTTCTTGGAAGGCTGAAGTCAACTTATAATTCAGCATTTGGTGTGTTGCGTACCTTTGGTTGGTTCTCCCACACGAGTACAACGCCACAACAGCCCTCGCTACACTAACTGGAAATTGAAAATTAAATGGAAATTCTTTTTTGGCTTAAGAACAGTAAATGGAATTAATGCATTGGTCGGGTTGTGGGGGTGAGGGGGGGGGGGGGGAGGGCAGGACGGGAAGGGAGGCGGGTGAAGGGCAGGACGGAAAGGGAAGAAGGGCTGGAGAAGAGAAGAGCTGGATAGGAGGGGAAAGAAGGGCTGGACAGGAGGGTGGGGGAGGGAGTACAAGATGAGGAACAGGGTTGTGAAAGGGTCGTGAGGGAGGGTCGTGAAGGGGGTCGTGAGGGGGGGGGGTCGTGAAGGGGATCGTGAGGGGGGGGAGTCGTGGGGGGGTCGTGAGGGAGGGTCGTGAGGGAGAGTCGAGCGGGGTCGTGAGGGGGGAGGGGGGTGACGTGAAGGGGTCGTGAGGGCGGTGGGGGGTCGTGCGGGGGTGGCAAACACGTCATAAAGAACCAGATACCTGCTATAATTTGGCCCCAGATCAAGTGAAACCTGGCGCCTAAACCCCATAGAGTTACATGTGGGGAGCCGTGAACTACAGCCCGCTTCACGGATATTACCAACCAGGGTTTGAAGCCCCTTTGTTCTGCCGTGTCCTGAGTTCATAACAAATACACAACTATTCACTAATGTATTTTGCATGCGAATTCATGGGTATTATGTATTTTATTTGTTTTGAGGGTGTTGGTGAATTGAACTAGTTGAATGGCAGTAAGCTGAAACCAATTATTTTTGTTCGATTACTTACAAATGAACTTTGTATATTGAATGTTATTTGGCAAGGGAAGCTTCGCTATCAATCTGAAGCTTCACTGTATATTTGACAATAACCGTCAACCTCCTCATCAATGTCACCTGTATGGTCGTCAACCTCCTCATCAATGTCACCTGTGTAGTCGTCAACCGCATCATCAATGTCACCTGTATGGTCGTCAACCTCCTCATCAATGTCACCTGTATTGTCGTCAACCCCATCATCAATGTCACCTGTATGGTCGTCAACCTCCTCATCAATGTCACCTGTGTAGTCGTCAACCGCATCATCAATGTCACCTGTATGGTCGTCAACCTCCTCATCAATGTCACCTGTATTGTCGTCAACCCCATCATCAATGTCACCTGTATTGTCGTCAACCCCATCATCAATGTCACCTGTATTGTCGTCAACCCCATCATCAAAAAATTTATATTTTCACCACCATCATAAAGCTGTATCTGTAACCGTGCCCAATGTATTTGATTTAATTAAAAATTAAAAATAACACATTACAGCACTAGTAATAATAACAACGAGACAATCGGTAAGAGCCATGAGGAGGATTCGAACCGGCACACTTTGTACACCAAAGCGCACGTTCAAAACCACTAGACAACGATATGCTGCACAAAATAATGCAACATGGAATAAAAATGAATCATCTATGAGGACCTAAAGATTCCACAGAACACAAATGAGGTTTTCAGGCATTACCAACATGCACTCTGGCTGTGGTACAAGAGAAGGGGGCGGGTGGAACAGGGGTGGAACTCCTGGACCACAGCCAGATTGCATGTTGGTAATGGAGTGAAAACCTCATTTGGTTTCCGTGGAAGCCTCAAAAGAGAATTCAGAATTCCCCTAGAGAATTCATTTGAATTCAGGTATCATTATTTTGTGTAGTGTATCGTAGTTTAGTGGTTTAGAGCGTGTGCTTAGGAGTACCCAGAATGCAGGTTCGTATCCTCCTCATGGCCGCTACTATATTTCCTAGCCTGTCCTTATACACAAAAGCCATATGCTCGTTAATCCAGCCGCCAAACCCCCTGTTTATGAGTGGAAAGCTGTTTACACACGACTCACAACGGATTACGTCCGAACACTTCCGGAACAAGTGCTCCGTTCACGAGTTTTGTTCGAACCACGACGCTGTAAATGCTTCACCCACGTACTACAAACACAAATAATCGCCAACAGAACCTAAACACCTAACCTAACTTACGCCTAATTATACATAAAATGTTTGACGTATTATGCGTATAATATTCGTATAATATGTATAATATTCATAAATATCAATATATGAAAAAAATGCGTCCGGTGAGGGCGGCCGCTGCTTTAACCAGCCTGGTGTGAGGACATGTTGATTTTTCTCATTGATACATCACATTAATGTTATGCCTCTGAACAACCACAACAACAATAATAATAATAATAATAATAGTAATAAAAATATTAATAAAATTATTATTATTATTAACTTATAAATAAGGGAGTCAGTATTATTATCAACGAGTAAATCAGTTGGTGGAATTTGGGGTTGAATAACATACCGTGAATTATACAACTCATGGTTGTATAACTCATGGTCAAGAGGTAAGGTGTATATGATTTGGAGTATAGAATTCGAGGGTTCGAATCCCCAGCATTGCTCCAATTGATTTTCTCATAAATAAAAATATTACTAATGATGAAGTAGAGTAATTAACAGTAACTATTTTTTCCAATATATACATCAACCAATGCCAACAAGTAACTGTTCATCAATAAACTCCAGGCTGCCAAACGCCTCAACTGGTCAATTGCTCCCGACATCAATGTATTTCGCGGAGCCCATTACCGATCACCTCACACGCGGTAATCACTTGTTGTTTAATAATACGTGTCGATTCCCGATAAGATATAAGTTATGTAGGGTGATTAGGGAGGCTGGTTCTCTAATTTACCGTAAATGCCCGATAATAGTGCAGTGTTGCCGTTCACGGAGGAGATATTATAGCTGTCGGTTTGATCACTCACAACCTGTCTGATGGTGTGTATGTGTGTCTTTGTTTAAATATATACTTACAGGTGCTTGTAAGGTTGAGGGGTGGGATCTTGGGTCGAGGGGTGGGCTCCAGGGTCGAGGGGTGGGATCTTGGATCCAGTGGTGGGCTCCAGGGTCGAGGGGTGAGCTCCAGGGTCGAGGGGTGGGCTCCAGGGTCGAGGGGTGAGCTCCAGGGTCGAGGGGTGGGCTCCAGGGTCGAGGGGTGGGCTCCAGGGTCGAGGGGTGGGCTCCAGGGTCGAGGGGTGGGCTCCAGGGTCGAGGGGTGGGCTCCAGGGGTCGAGGGGTGGGCTCCAGGGTCGAGGGGTGGGCTCCAGGGGTCGAGGGGTGGGCTCCAGGGTCGAGGGGTGGGCTCCAGGGGTCGAGGGGTGGGATCCTGGGTCGAGGGGTGGGATCTTGGGTCGAGGGGTGGGCTCCAGGGTCGAGGGGTGGGCTCCAGGGGTCGAGGGGTGGGCTCCTGGGTCGAGGGGTGGGCTCCAAGGTCGAGGGGTGGGCTCCAAGGTCGAGGGGTGGGCTCCAGGGTCGAGGGGTGGGCTCCAGGGATCCACATTCCCCGGCTGTGCCTAACCTTATTCAATTGCTCCTAGCGCTTCTGTTTCTAGTTATGCACCTGACTTTTGCACTATGTATTGTGCTAGTTTTGAGCTATCTGTCCCTCGAATTAAATTCCAGTTGCTCACAGTCCTTAACACTGAGGGAATACATCTTGGTATCCTTAGGCCTATTTAAACTTTGATCTTTGATCTTTGTGACTGACTTGGGCCTTCAGGCCTGTTCTGTGTATGCACACTTGTGGTTCAATGGTGGCTCTTTCGTCGACCAATGTCCCCTTGTGGCTTACTACAATCTAAAATTTTCGTGGATGTCTCTTTGTGGCTCAACTGTTCATCTATTTTTGGAAAGTTATCCTAATGGACGAAATCTTCTTGTGAGCTGCTGATATTATCCAATACATGCTGCTCTGGTGTTTAGTAATGCATAACACCAGCTCCTACAGCCTTATATCTCTATTTTTTTCAGGGAACCGTCTTCCACGTTGTAAATTAAAATTACCTTGTTTATGTCTCATCTAATGTCTGTCAATCTTGCTACATCGTTTAGCAATCTTCTGTCCTGATTTATAAATTATGCACTATCTGCAAATATTTACTACCAGTGTTCCACATTCAGTCAAGTCGTTAACATATACAAGAAAGAGTAGATGTCAAAGTACTGAGTTCTGAGGTACTCAACTTACTGAGGTACTCACAACTTTGTTTCTAGATTGATGCTTTTCCCATCACGATGGCTCTTTGATCCTTCAGCAGAAAGTTTCCCTGTCGCAGTTCAGTTTCCAGTCATACTCGCTTGGTTTAACAAACGCCTATAGGCCTCTTGCGCATGGCTACCATCTGCGTGAGGGTCAAATGACGGAGTGTTCGGATTATATTGCACGCTTCAGATGAGAAGAATGACCTGTGGCACAGTGTCTATCGTTTAGAGTAGGAATTATGTTATCATGACAAAAATCACCGCTGGGAACATCGGGGATCGAACACCGACCTGCATGAAAGACGTCGTCATTGTACCAAAGAATTCAAATGAATGTTGTTGTTGTATTGAATATATTGTGGTGTAAAAAATAAGTTTATAATAAAATTGTTAAAAGCATAAATATTTCATTTATCATTGGCTGCACTCAACTATTTTCCGTTTAGCATTTATTTAACACTCCAGATATTTACAAATAGAATTGTGGTCAACGTAATTAAATATACGGAATGTTCATCTCACTTTTATGTTCTGACTTTAATGCTGCGAACACAAAAAAACACTTTTATTATCTCATGAATAATTTCATTGTATCAATAACTTATTTTTTTCGGCAAATCGTTTGTAATACCCCATTACTGTATCAAATGAATTGTTATTGAGTATTTTTCTCTCCTTGCCTCTTTCAGCAAGTTATGCTGTATTATATGCTTAATAATATAAGCATTATATGTTTATTAAAAGGTGTACCTTACCTGCAGTGATTCCGGGGGTCAAGATACCCGCGGCCCGGTCTCTGACAAGGCCTCATTGGCCTGGCCAGGCATAGGAAGGCCTGGAAAGACCAGGCCTTCACCTTCTACAGTACAAGGTGAAACTGAACATAGTATATATATCTAGTCTACAATTAGATAAGAGAATGCTTGTTTATCTGTATATCACAAGTTGGAGGCCAGACGCCTGGCGCTAGCCTCACGAAACTGTGCATAGTTATTTGTGACTGTATGAAGAGCGTCAAAGGGGGAGGGATGAAGTCGATGCATTTCCTTAAAAACGTCGAATCCTTTTCCAAATCCCATCGACTCGTGTGAAGTCTGAAATGGGGGATTGATTATCCATGGATTGCGTACATTAAAATTTGTCAAGCTGTTATTGACGTTGAGAGCGAGGTCTCTCGCTGTGTACTGAGCAAGTGTAGGTTAGGATCACCATCGAGAGCCCGCTGAGCGAGGCTCCTTGCGTTACGTCCAAGAGCCTTGGTTGGGTTGTCCAAGAGTCCAAGAGTCTTGGTTGGGTTGAGAGTGTTGTCGCACACAGTCTTCGTTAACGGTGACAGTAGAACTGGTGGATTGAATTGGTATCTTGGAGTCCATATGCAGGTGATGAGTCACAATAACGTGGCTAAAGTAAGTTGACCAGACCACACACTAGAAGGTGAAGGGACGACGACGTTTCGGTCCGTCCTGGACCATTCTCAAGTCGATTGGGAATGGTCCATCGACTTGAGAATGGTCCGAAACGTCGTCGTCCCTTTACCTTCTAGTGTGTGGTCTGGTCAACTGGTATCTTGGGGTTTTATTGGTTGTAGTGACTGTGGGCTACTTAAGTGTTGGTGGGGGTGAGCTACGTAAGTGTTGGTGGGGGTGAGCTACGTAAGTGTTGGTGGGGGTGAGCTACGTAAGTGTTGGTGCAGGTGGGAGCGAGGTACCTAACTTAGCGTTGGAGTGGGATGAGACACATACCAGAGCCGTGTGTAGAGGCAAAGTAGTAGCCTAACATACGTGTATGAGCACCCATAGCCTTCCCTAAAAGTCAATCATCGCCTTAAAACACGGGCGATAAATCATGCCCAGAGGCGAGAGGTGGCGGACCTAAAGCTGTCTCCGATTTATTTCACTTGTTTGAACGCAACTCCCAACTTTTGCACTTTGAAACTAAGTGAAAAGTCATTTATATGGTAATGGAGGAAGCAATTTAGATGATAATGTAAACTTTCTTTTTTCTTTATTTTTTTATCCTTCGAGACTCTGGAGGGAGAGTAAATACACAGCTGCTCTCCTCTGATCTATATTGCTCGAGCAGTGGAGGTTGACCTGATGTAAACAGTGAGAGAGAGAGATAATGGGGGGAGGGGGAGATTAAGAAAGAGAGAAAAAGTACAAAATCCGACCCGAAGACACAAGAAACGGTGACAAGACAATGAATTAAGACCTAGTTTTGATTTGCCTAAATAAACTATTATTATTATTAATAAATAATAGACATTTATTAAACCATAGAACAATTACCATAATAACACAATAAAACTGTATAAGAATTACCCAAACCCTCTACAAGTTCAGAACAAAATCGGTTCCTCTGTCCCTCTGGACGAGTGAACCTCGAGTGTCTGTACGACCACTGAGTGTGTGTCTATGTCTCCTGAGTGCGAGAGAATCCTGAGTGTGTCCACGACCCCTGAATGCGAGTGGACCCAGAGTGCGTCCACGACCCGTGAGTTGGAGACAGCCCCGAGTGTGTGTCTACGACCCCCCTCCTCCCAGTATATCTACGACACCTAAGTGTGAGTCCATGAGACACACACTATGTTGTTTGCAAAGTGTGTTAAGAATCTATTTTGATTGATACCACCGGAGGCGGCTAGTTTATTGTGCACCCCATACTCATCCTGTGAGCCGTAGCGCAAAAATCATTACAGAGGGCACAAAAGGTCTTTATCAGACCTCATCTTAGATTATTACATAAACAATTTCATCTATCCTTCACATCTTATAGTCACATATCAGCTAGTTACAGAGAATGTTCTATTTCAAGAGCTATATATTTACTGTAAGTCATTATACAAAAATGGTAGATCTTATCGCTAATACATAATTATTTGACCAATGGAGATATTACAGTCATAGGGGAGCTGCTGTTTGTTATTAGTCTTCACAATAAACTACATGTTTCTTAATCTCATATGTCGTTTATCTACTGGGAGTGAAAGATGGATACAGTGCAAGGATTTCAGGTATTTTATCCTTAGTAATAAGATAGGTTGCCATATCATACAACGTGAGTTTAGATTTATCACTAAATGGCTCAATTTGACTACAACCCAAGATATAATGTTCAAGTGTGTGTCCCTGGCTTTGTCCACACACTTTACACTTTACTTCATCTAGATCCCAATACAAGCCAAACTCCTAGAGATACTTGTAGACATTTGCCCTAATTCCTGACCTAATGAAACCATTCTACGGTTAATGTCGCTGTGTTGCGAACTGGCCAAACAATGGCGAGAGAGCTGTTTCTGTGGGTAATGACCCTCGCGGCCTAAGTAATGATCGGCATCCGTACAGAAAACTGCCTTGACGCTACGGGAAAATGAGGTATATAGACCTCAAGGAAGCTTGGGGGCCGACCGTGATGCACCAACCCAAAATCAATAATCTTTCAACAAATGAAGCAGCACTAGAACTTTACTTCCTATATGCATTATGCCAGGTGAAAGGACAGGTCATATTGGAAGCATCATCAGTAAACATTATTAATCTCATTGTTTTTAATTTTTTCAGCTGTATACAGTAAGGATTCGATACTCCTTATTAGGATGTACAATGCAAATTCTATGGTAAAGAGCAGGTATATATTATATGCTTTTTCCCTTTGCCATATTCCTCTTCTGCGTAGCTGTTTAGGTGGTTACTATCAGGTTTACTATGTAATCTTCCTGAATATTGGCACTCTGATAATCACATAAGAGAGCTTGCTAAAGAATTTAAGCTTTTGAAGTCTTCTGGGAGGATTTAGAACTGCTCTTCAAATGTTTTAAGCGTTAAATATTTTCATCTAACCAATTTATAATTATAATGAATGTAGTAAAATTAAATTTTCAGTGATTCTAAAATTAGATTTTCAGTGATTCTCGGCCATTGTCTCCACTAACAAAGTTCCCCAAGGCTCTTCACTCTGACCAATTTTCACAAGGAATTGCAAACATCCCCAATCATAGATCCTCATATTTATGAGGAGGGAGATCCTCATAGTGAACACTCTTAAGCAATATTGTAAACAGTTTACAGGAAGGATAATGTTCAACTTCTGGTTATGAAAGCTCTTCATGCTGGTGATTTTCAGTTAACTACTCCTAATTGACCTCTATTACCCTTCACAGCTCGTTGTGTCTAAGTGTTGATGTTATCCCATTGCCTTTCTTTTCATATCTTTATCCAAAACATGTGTATCTGTAGAAGAACACACACACATACACACACACACGCACACACGCACATACACACACACACACTCACACACGCACATACACACACACACACGCACATACACACACACACACACTCACACACGCACATACACACACACACACGCACACTAGGTGAGTACACACATACACACACACACACACACAACAAATAAGTATTCAACACTTTTCCAGGTATCAACCTAACGTTAAAGCTGCAAGAAATGACAGCTAATCATAGAGGTGCGTGGACCAAAGCAGGTCGTCCTGAAGCGTAAGGTACTCGTCCCAGAGTGCACCTAATGCATACCTCAATCTTGATGCTTTTCAGCAAAATTTTCATATCCATCTTTCAGGTAATATGAAATTCATCACATTTAATATATGTAGCAAAAATATCAAATTGACACATACTTATTTTAGAGAGTATACTCATATTTTGAGAAAGATCTTTGAAGCAGAAAGGAAGGAGGGGGGGTCGAACCTGGCTAGTCTCAGACTCCTGGAGTGGCTAAGACCCTGTAGCCTTCAGACTTCTAGTCGATCCACCCGCATACCAGGTTATATAATCTTTGCATATCGCGATCGATAAGTTAAGACGCGCGTCTGGGGCTACGCAGGACGCTGGTTCGATGCTCATCGTGCTCCAAAGATTTCCCTCATAGATATATCACGTTAGTGGGGTGTCCCGGATTATTTTATAATTGTGTTCATTTATACAAAGGAGAAGCAGGCTGTAGTTGTCACCCGAGAGTGGTATCTGGCCCGAGGGAAGAGGTCGAAACTCGCAATGTCAAATCGAAGCTGTCTAAGGTTTCAGTATTAGCCTTTGTTGCACAACCACCCATCTCAAGAAACTTTCCTCATTAGGAAGTGTGCTGGAGGAGGCGCGTGAGATGGTTTAATGGGGGGGGGGAGGAGGAAGGGGTGTGTGAAGAGTCTGGTTCTCGAGTGAAGAGAGAGTAAGGTGCAGGGACAGTGGAACACGGAGAGGATGAGGGAGAAGGTTAGTGCAAGAAACACACACATGGAGGATGACACCAGCAACACACACACATGGAGGATGACACCAGCAACACACACATGGAGGATGACACCTCCAACACACACATGGAGGATGACACCAGCAACACACACATGGAGGATGACACCAGCAACACACACACACACACACACACACACACACACACACACACACACACACACACACACACCCACACACACACACACACACACACACACACACACACACACACACACCCACACACACACACCCACACACACACACACACACACCCACACACACACACACACACACACACACACACACACACAATGGGTGACAGGATCTAAGAATATTGCTAAGGATTATTGACTCTTTGAATAATACAAGTTAACACGACCAAAGAACATTTGTAAGACTCAGTAAGCAACTTCAAGACTGAGCTTGTCAATTGTATTAGGTGATATGAGATCATAAGGGAAGTGGAGATATATAATGTAATACCTCCTTCTTTCCCTCCCACTTCTCTCCCTTCTCCTTCCTCTTTCTCTCTCCCATCCCTCCTAGGAGCAGTGTATCAGTCGGCGCTAAAAGTGTGTCGTGGTGGGGCGGGCAATCGTTCCCAGCAGTCAGTCAATCCGTCAGTCAGTTTGTCTCTTTCTGGAGTTGCTCGGCTTTCTTCTTCTTCCCTTTCTGAGTGATATATGGTCTCTCTCGCTCCGACCAGGATTATGTATAAGGCGTTTCCAGCCCATATTATGGAACGACTCTAGTGCTCTCCCATCGCCCGGAAACAGGTATTAGACTTTGAAATCAAAGTCCTGTCAAAATTGTTTTATGTTGAATCTCGACTTGGTTACACTTTCACTATTTGGTATAGCAAAGGTTTTTTTTTTGGCAAGATCGGCGTTCAGTCCGTAGTCGTATACGAGACTCAACATTGTTTCAATATTCAGTTCCGATATCCCAGCTCTGTGTCTGCTGACAAACCCCATACAAGTGCCATATGTTGACCAGACCACACACTAGAAGTTGAAGGGACGACGACGTTTCGGTCCGTTCTGGACCATTCTCAAGTCGATTGTGTCAAGTCATTCAAGTCATTCACACAATCGACTTGAGAATGGTCCAGGACGGACCGAAACGTCGTCGTCCCTTCAACTTCTAGTGTGTGGTCTGGTCAACATACTTCAGCCACGTTATTGTGACTCAACGCCTGCAAGTGCCATATCTTCATGTTGGCGTAGTGAGTTCTCCTGATAATCACATTTGCTCCCCAGTTTATGTCTCTCCCGACTAATATGCCAAGTCTCGGCACATCACACCTTCAGTTATTTCCAAATTGCTTTAAAACATACAGTTATTACAACACTGACTCCACAATCACCCTAAACTGTACTGAATATCTTGGTACACCTGTGCCGTAGAACCCTCTCAGTGTTTCACCAAAGGCACGAGGTATTAAGACCATTAAGAACCATTAAGAACGAGGTATACTAGCTAAAATTCTCCATATACACATTCATTGCCAACAAGTATATCCATCAGAACAGCTTCAGAGTCTCTGATTGTCAGAGCAAGAGCTGTCCTACTGTTTATCGATGGCATAAAAGTCAAACAAATCCTGTATCTTTTCATCTTGAATTGATCTCCATCCCGAAATCATTACTCACTATAAATAAACATCATATATATTCATCCATTTACAGTAAATATAAATCTTTGCAATGGCGAAGCCACGAATACATTCCTTATTGAAATACATTAAAATTCGAATGAATAAATTACAGATAATAACTTAAAAGTGTATAATTATTGTATTATGAATTAGCAACACATACATGACAGGACAGTACCAAAAAATAAAAAATTCCCAAGTAAATTCTTGTGTTAACTTGTCCACGGCCTTGGTAGTCATCCACTCGGTATTTTCCTCCCTGGGAGAGCCCCCCTGAGCGCCACACGGAGGGGGAGGAGCCCTGAGCGCCACACGGAGGGGGAGGAGCGGCAACAGCTTAGGAACTCTAATTATTTTCTTAATAAAAAAGCTTACTTGTGTCATGGAAACTCAGAAGTTTTCAAAATGCAAGTTAATTAAGAAGGCCTCTGAGAGGTGTTGGTAGTGGTTGTGAAATTGGTGGTGGCTTGCAGTAGTCGTGGTGGTGGTTGTGGTAGTCGTGGTGGTGCTTGTGGTAGTCGTGGTGGTGGTTGTGGTAGTCGTGGTGGTGCTTGTGGTAGTTGTGGTGGTGCTTGTGGTAGTCGTGGTGGTGCTTGTGGTAGTCGTGGTGGTGGTTGTGGTAGTCGTGGTGGTGGCTTGCAGTAGTCGTGGTGGTGGTTGTGGTAGTCGTGGTGGTGCTTGTGGTAGTCGTGGTGGTGGTTGTGGTAGTCGTGGTGGTGCTTGTGGTAGTCGTGGTGGTGGTTGTGGTAGTCGTGGTGGTGCTTGTGGTAGTCGTGGTGGTGGTTGTGGTAGTCGTGGTGGTGCTTGTGGTAGTCGTGGTGGTGGTTGTGGTAGTCGTGGTGGTGCTTGTGGTAGTCGTGGTGGTGGTTGTGGTAGTCGTGGTGGTGCTTGTGGTAGTCGTGGTGGTGCTTGTGGTAGTCGTGGTGGTTCTTGTGGTAGTCGTGGTGGTGGTTGTGGTAGTCGTGGTGGTGCTTGTGGTAGTTGTGGTGGTGGTTGTGGTAGTCGTGGTGGTGATTGTGGTAGTCGTGGTGGTGGTTGTGGTAGTCGTGGTGGTGGTTGTGGTAGTTGTGGTGGTGATTGTGGTACTCGTGGTGGTGATTGTGGTAGTCGTGGTGGTGATTGTGGTAGTCGTGGTGGTGGTTGTGGTAGTCGTGGTGGTGGTTGTGGTAGTTGTGGTGGTGATTGTGGTACTCGTGGTGGTGCTTGTGGTAGTCGTGGTGGTGCTTGTGGTAGTTGTGGTGGTGCTTGTGGTAGTTGTGGTGGGAATTGTGGTAGTTGTGGTGGTGATTGTGGTAGTTGTGGTGGTGATTGTGGTAGTTGTGGTGGTGATTGTGGTATTTACTAGTAACAATTCGAAGGGAAATAACTGCAATAGTGATGACTGTAGATGTTGTGTTGTGACCCTGAGTGTTGTGACCGTGGGTGTTGTGACCGTGGGTGTTGTGACCGTGGGTATTGTGACCCTGAGTGTTGTGACCCAGAGTGTTGTGACCCTGAGTGTTGTGACCCTGAGTGTTGTGACCCTGAGTGTTGTGACCCTGAGTGTTGTGACCCTGGGTGTTGTGACCGCGGGTGTTGTGACCGTGGGTGTTGTGACCGCGGGTGTTGTGACCCTGAGTGTTGTGACCCTGAGTGTTGTGACCCTGGGTGTTGTGACCGCGGGTGTTGTGACCGTGGGTGTTGTAACCCTGAGTGTTGTGACCGTGGGTGTTGTGACCCTGAGTGTTGTGACCCTGAGTGTTGTGACCCTGAGTGTTGTGACCCTGAGTGTTGTGACCCTGAGTGTTGTGACCCTGAGTGTTGTGACCCTGAGTGTTGTGACCGCGGGTGTTGTGACCGTGGGTGTTGTGACCCTGGGTGTTGTGACCCTGAGTGTTGTGACCCTGAGTGTTGTGACCGTGGGTGTTGTGACCGTGGGTGTTGTGACCGCGGGTGTTGTGACCCTGAGTGTTGTGACCGTGGGTGTTGTGACCGTGGGTGTTGTGACCGTGGGTGTTGTGACCGAGGGTGTTGTGACCGTGGGTGTTGTGACCGTGGGTGTTGTGACCGTGGGTGACCGAGGCAGCTCCTATTTACATCCACCCACACTCATTAATACACATGTCCAACCTTCGCTTGAAACAATCCAGTGAACACACACCTACTATGTTACCCGAACACAGACGAACATAATGAGCTCAAACGCTCGTTCGGATCTGCCTCCTTTACATCATTGTGTGTGTGGTATCAGAGCCATTACAGGAAGAGAGCCTGAAGCAGGAAAACAGACTTATTGGGTTCTCCTCAGAGTTCTCATGTAATTCTGGACCGCTGCCATAAACTGGAGCGGTCAAGTCTTACTGCAGCGGTCAAGTCTTACTGCAGCGGTCAAGTCTTACTGCAGCGGTCAAGTCTTACTGCAGCGGTCAAGTCTTACTGCAGCGGTCAAGTCTTACTGCTTCCACCACGCAAACAACTTCCTTCTTCACTGCTTGTTTGGGCCTTCAGCCTGCTTCACCTTCCAGTTTGCTCGCACATTCTTAAAAGCAATCACGAGTCGTGATATTTTTACCCACTTTATCTCACTAATATTTTTGCTCCTCTCAAGCTTCATGTTTTTAATTTTATTTTATATATGTTTTTAGCCTATAATCCGCCTACAATATGACATGTAATAATCGAGTTTTTTCCTATCAATTTCAGTGAAAAAAATAAAAATTTTGTTTCGTTATTTCGCTCTTCCTTGCTTTAAATTCAAAATATTATGAAAGTGATTTTATCTGTTTCCGTTTAGCCGAAAAACATCCGGTTTTATGTTCACAGAAAAACTTTGAATTTCCCTTCGGCTTTATTTCGAATCCCACGGTAATATTTCCATGCATATCACAGAGGCGGATATGTAGTTTTTAGGAGTCAGGTAATCTGTCGTTACATGATTTTTTAAACATTCAAAATCATTTAGTCTGATTTGATTATTTTGGACGGTTTTTCTTCCTCACTCTTCATTTCTTCTTATCTACGTTGCGCTATTATTCTCCTCTTTATCTTCGTCCTCTGATAGTTTCTCCTCCTTGTAAATCTCTGGCAGCTCTTCCTCCCTCACTTCTCCTCTCCCATTCTTTCTGCATTGCTTACCACCATTTCCATACCTTTCTTCCTGTCTGCCTTCCACCCACTCTTTGTACTTTAATCCCTCTCTCCTCCTCTCCCTTCTCCCCCCCCTCCATCCCTCTTTCCTTTCCTACCCCCTCTCTCTCTCTCTCTCTCTCTCTCTCTCCCACCTATTTATCTGTGCCGACTATTACCAAAGCAGTTATCTCCCTCAGCGCCCCTCATCACGGAGCGAGGAGCTGCCTCTGGCATCCATAGATTGCCTTAATTTTGCTGTGAAGAGCTGAGTACAGGTTGCCCTGTTTCCTGCCTTCTCCCAGATGCTCACAATGGCTTCTCTCCGCTTTTTGTATGAGGGGAAATTTGGAGGTAGAGCAAGAGGATAAGACGGAAGTGGAGGAAAATAGAGAGAGAGAGAGAGAGAGAGAGAGAGAGAGAGAGAGAGAGAGAGAGAGAGAGAGAGAGAGAGAGAGAGAGAGAGAGAGAGAGAGAGAGAGAGAGAGAAAGAGAGAGAGAGAGAGAGAGAGAGAGAGAGAGAGAGAGAGAGAGAGAGAGAGAGAGAGAGAGAGAGAGAGAGAGAGAAAAAAAAAAAAGTTTATGTAATAGAAAGACAGATATAAAGAAAACAGAAAGATACAAAACAGATAAAAAGAGATACGAACAAAACTTCTGTTCAGAAAAGATAAATAACATAACATTTCGTCTATACTTAGAAGTTCCCTCTTAAAAAAATACGCACAACTTATATCCCACAGAAGACATTTTTATTTTGCTGGAGCAGCCAAGGTCAGGATTGAACAGCTGAAGGCTCACTGCCTCTTCCTCCTCCTCCTTCTCCTCCTCCTCTTCCTACTCCTCTTCCTACTCTTCCTCCTCCTCCTCTATTCCCCGAGCAAGAGCCTCGTAGAGAAAACCCTTGTGATTAATAGAGTAAAACTACCGGTGCTCATTATTGCCTCATTATCACCTTTGTTAACATATACTGTGCTCAAAAACACAATATTAGTATCCATTATAACTGACAGAAGAAAACAAGAATTATTTATCGTCCAGGAAAATACAATTGGGAAAATTATTATAAATTATTCTCTTATGTGGTTCATATATCAGTGTATCTACTTTCATTTAACGTTTTTTTTCTTCAGTTGTACTTAAAATGTTCGGTGTTGTATAGCTGTCTTTTGTGTCAGATGTTCAGTGGTGTATAGCTCTCTCTTGGGTCAGTTGTTCAGTGGTGTATAGCTCTCTCTTGGGTCAGATGTTCAGTGGTGTATAGCTCTCTCTTGGGTCAGATGTTCAGTGGTGTATAGCTCTCTCTTGGGTCAGATGTTCAGTGGTGTATAGCTCTCTCTTGGGTCAGTTGTTCAGTGGTGTATAGCTCTCTCTTGGGTCAGATGTTCAGTGGTGTATAGCTCTCTCTTGGGTCAGATGTTCAGTGGTGTATAGCTCTCTCTTGGGTCAGTTGTTCAGTGGTGTATAGCTCTCTCTTGGGTCAGATGTTCAGTGGTGTATAGCTCTTCCATGCGTAAGAGACTTCTTCCATGTTCTGCTTTGATCTCTTGAGATATATTTTTGGAGTCTCTTTTCGTAAGACAATTTTAAATGATTGTCTTGAGTTCAGATACTCTTCTCTGTGTTCTCATCTGCACTTTCTTCTACACTCTGATTCTGAGTAATGTTTGTGCAAGAGAATGGTTTAATCAAAGGCTTTATAGAAGCAACATAGTTTCTGAAGCATAACATCTAAAAGTCTGATCTAAGAAAAATCGTATTTTGCCGGGTAAGTAAACACGAGGGCGTGGAACACTGAGGAGTAAGGGGGTGACATGATTCAAGCATCTTAGTGAAATAAAGAGTATATCAACGTAGATATAAATAAGGTTTTAAACAAAAACATGAAAACATAAGAACACAAGAACATAAGAATTAGAAAAACTGCAGAATGCCTATTGATCTAAACGGAGCAGCTAATTTTTATGACTAGCCAAACACATTAACATATATATATATAAATATATATATATGTTCAGTGGTGTATAGCACTCTCTTGAGTAAGATGTATATATATCTCTGTATATATATACATCTTGTCTCTCTCTGTATATATATATATATATAAAATGTGAACTAAATAATGGTAAACTCTATAAGACATAATCTTTAAATTTACGTACGTCACGTAAAATGTAAAAATATATATATATGAGACTTCAATTGATACAGAATGCAATAATTTGGATGAACTCTAACTGCAAATCATAAACGCTAAAAAATAGCACTTTCCATGCTCTAAAATGCAAGTTTAGAGCCTCCTTCCCCGACCCAGAACACTCCCTACCTAACGCTGCACTGTCATTCCGCATTGCTGAGGAATAATTTCATTTAGTGTAAGGGGCAAGTCGTTAAGCAGACGAGCAATATCGTAAAGTGCGTTTACGGTAGGTCTCAAATATTCCTTTGACATCGTATGTTGCTGGGAACGTCTAGGCTTAGGACTTATGGCCTTAATAGTCCGATAACTCGTTGGTCGCTCTCATTATAATCTCGGTTGGGACAGTTCTATGGGAAATTATTATGATGTTGGGTATTTGTGTGAGGTACGAGTCCAAGAGTTAAGCATTATACTGGCTGGAGATGGAAGGCTTTCTCTCTTTCTCTGCTGCTTGGTCTGTCTGTCTTTCTGTAGGTTTTTTGCGTATGTGTTTGTACAGTATGAGTCTCTCTCTCTCTCTGTCTCTCTGTCTCTCTCTCTCTCTGTCTCTCTCTGTATCTCTCTCTCTCTTTCTCTGTCTCTCTGTCTCTCTCTCTGTCTCTCTCTCTCTGTCTCTCTGTCTCTCTGTCTCTCTCTCTCTCTCTCTGTCTGTCTCTCTCTCTCTCTCTCTCTCTGTCTGTATCTCTCTCTCTCTTTCTCTCTGTCTCTCTGTCTCTCTCTGTCTCTGTCTCTCTGTCTCTGTCTCTCTCCCTCTCTCTCTCTCTCTCTCTCTCTCTCTCTCTCTCTCTCTCTCTCTCTCCCTCCCTCCCTCCCTCCCTCTCTCTCTCTCTCTCTCTCTCTCTCTCTCTCTCTCTCCCTCCCTCCCTCTCTCTCTCTCTCTCGCCCTTTCTCTCTCTCTCAGGGATCAGGGAGTATTAGTAAGGTAATTGGACGCTGTCTCTGCGTTGGCTCTGGGTCTTGAAGTGGGTAGAATGTAATTATGTGTTAGCTGGTTGTTGATTGCTGGTCTGGACTTCTTAGCATGTGGTCCCACGCTGATGTCCAGTCTCCTGCAGTCGTCATACCTGTCGATTATTGCTTTGTCCAGATGTCTCGTCAGCGTTGCTTGTCAAGATGTCTCTGGTGATGATCTGGTTGTGTGTGGAGAATACATGTTCCTTGAGAGAGCCCTGTTGCTAGCGCATTGTTAATCGCCTGGTAAAAGACGTTGCTGTCTTGTCTGTATACTGAGATCTTTGAGGCTTACAGTCCCCAAGTGGGCATTTAAAGGCATAGATAAAGTTAGTCTTACGTAAGGAGGAGAATGACTACCGGCCTTGACACACACACAAAAACCCTCACACACACAAACACACACACACACACACACACACACACACACACACACACACACACACACACTCCCAGAGGAATAGAATCGTTCTTCTCATTGTTGGCTGATGACGCAATCATTATGAGGAGGATTAAGTCAGTGACAGATAATAGGAGGCTGCAAGATGACCTAGACAAACTGAAGGAAAGACGCAACAAATGGCTACTAAAATTCAACCCAAGTAAATGTAAGTTAATGAAACTAGGCGGTGGAAACAGGAGGCCATACACAGGATACCGAATGGGAGATAAAGTCTGCTATGAAACAACCAGAGAGAAATATATCACACAAACCCTGTCTCCTGAAACCTACATAAAAAGAATAACATCGGCGGCGTATGCGAGGCTGGCTAATATCAGAACTACCTTCAGGAACCTGTGTAAGGAATCATTCAGAACCTTGTACACCACATATGTAAGACCATTCCTAGAGTATGCGGCCCCAGCATGGGACACGTACCTTGACAGCAACAAACCCAGGCTGGAAACAGTTCAGAGATAGTCCTAGGTTCACTAGGTTAGTCCCAGAACTAAGAGACATGAGTTACCATGAAAGGTTGCGTGAAATGCACCTCACGAAACTAGAAGACAGAAGAGTAAGAGAAAACATAATCACTACCAAATCACTACATAACCATAATCACTACAACATTCTCTGAAGAATTGACAGAGTAGATAAGGAGAAACTGTTTAACTAGGGTGGTACGCGAAGAAGGAGGACACAGGTGGAAACTGAGTACCCAAATGAACCACAGGGACGTTAGAAAGAACGTTTTCAGTGCCAGAGTAGTTAACAGGTGGCAGTGATGTGGTGGAGGCTGACTCCATGCACAGTCTCAAATGTAGATATTATAGATCCCAGTAGGCTTAGGAATCTGTACACCAGTTGATTGACAGTTGAGAGGCGGGACCAAAGAGCCAAAGCTAAACTCCCCAAGCACAAGTAGGTGAGCACAACTAGGTGAGTATACACACACCCAACTACATTGACACATACAACTACACAGACACATACAGCTACACATACATACAAACAATGGTTTCCCTATTCTGCAGTCATCTGGACAATCCGTATTCTGCGGCCCTCTCCCGCTCTAGTGATCTGGAACGCGTCCAATTTTCCGTAGAGCAGTGTATAGCCTCTGTGTACCTCAGACCCTGCTGATGCTGTCTCTCTTCTGCTCCTCACTGCAACACATGCCCACCTCACATCGACTTTCCATTTCCCGCGGACAATATCACAGACATCACGAGCAAGACCTTTGCTCACCCTCTTCGAATCAATCTCTCCTCAGTTTGGTATTCTGGGTTTGATGTCGTATGTCAGGCTCTCTGGTCTGTGCATATGGACAATGTGTCTGGTGGTTAAGCATGTATATATTCGCAGTCAGGACGAGGTCTCGGATTATAGTGGAGCTTCCGTGTCACATAAACAGGCACACACATTTATGCCTTTAATATGTAGCAGAAACAACCATAATCTCGTAGAGAGATGTATGCTATAACTTTATTCATTCACGCGTTATTTACTCACGATATTCATATCATAACTCACTCCCAAACACGACTGTTATTCATAAAGAAATCACATACACACACTCATACATGCTTGTACACACAAGCACACAGTTGATTGACAGTTCTGAGGAGGGACCAAAGAGCCAGAGCTCAACCCCTGTAAGCACAACTAGGTTAGTGCAACTAGGAGAGTATACACACACACACATACATTACTCTGAAACTTATGTGTTAGAGTAGTTAACAAAAGGAATGCATTAGACAGTGATGTGGTGGAGGCAGACTCCATACACAGTTTCAAATGTAGATATGATAGAGCACAAAAGGCTCAATATAGAGCACAAAAGGCTCAATATAGAGCACAAAAGGCTCAATATAGAGCACAAAAGGCTCAATATAGAGCACAAAAGGCTCAATATAGAGCACAAAAGGCTCAATATAGAACGCAAATGGCTCAGTAATCTGTACATCAGTTAATTGACAGTTGAAAGGTAGGGTCAAAGAGCCGAAGACTGGAGTTTCAATAAATTGTATATCCCGGGCAGTGAAGGAGTCAGAGATTATATAAAAGTCATTATGACATATGGTAGGAGTTGTATTAGCATATATCTTCACGTTAAATGGCAAGGCCCAAACACGAATATCTTAAAACAACATAACAACCATAATGAACTCGAGAGAGCAGTTTCGGTCAACTGCAAGACGGGCTCCTAATTGTTAATCATGAGGGACTTCAACCCCAGATTGGTAGACTTGGAGAACAGACTGCCACATTGAGGTATAGATACATGGAGAGTTAAACTGCTGGACGAGGTAACGAGAAACTTTCTTAGTCAACATGAAACGGTACCCAAAAGAATGAGACAATATCGAACCAGCTAGATTTGAATTGATAATCACTCCTACCGAGTCAGATATAAAGAAAGTTGAATTAGAAGCCAGCATGGGAATGAACGATAACAGTGTATTGACATTTGTGTATCTGGCAGAAGTAGGAATGACCTATTCAAAGAAGGAACGAGAAAGCTGCCATATCGAGGAGGGAATTGTGAGATGTGAAAATTCCTTATATGAAGACCGTGAGATTTAGTGAATTTAGAGAAAAGATTTTGCAAGACATGATGAGCTACGTCATCCAATTTGGAGCGGCAGCAGACAGCTTCATCCCAGATTAAAAGGAGAAAAACTAAATGAGAAAGAGGTTCAATCAGACAACTAAGGAAGGAAGGTAATACGTACAAGGACATGGAAAAACTACAGAAATAACAGAATACCAGAGAGCAAGGGAAAGTTTCCCTGAGGCCAGGAATGAATACCTCACCGTGAGGAGAGACAGTGTGAAAAATCACATATCAAGTAAATCCAATACAACAAAAATTGCTTCATAGCTATATCAGGAGGAAAGGGGACGGCAGGCACACAGAAAATGACAAGGAGGTGTGTTTTAAGAACTCCACAAGAGATTCCAAGAGATTTACAAAATAGAGATAGGAGAAGTCCCTGAACTGAGAGAGGTGCCTATAAACCAACCCACCTTCTTGAGGTTATCTTGAGATGATTTCGGGGCTTTAGTGTCCCCTCGGCCCGGTCCTCGACCAGGCCTCCACCCCCAGGAAGCAGCCCGTGACAGCTGACTAACACCCAGGTACCTATTTACTGCTAGGTAACAGGGGCATTCAGGGTGAAAGAAACTTTGCCACCCACATAACACCCGGGGTTCTGTCCAGCTGCTTCACAAAGCTGCATCAGAGGACCCATTAAGTCACTGCTCGCAGGGGAACAGTCACTGCTCGCAGGGGAACACAATAATACCAGCTCGGACAGGCGCTCTGTAAGGGCCACTAAGAGTGTCTTTTAAGCAATTTCCAAGCAGAACAATACAAAAAAAGATTTTCACCTTCTATAAAAACAGTTCTTAGCCTTTGTAAACAATTCTTAGCCTTTGTAAACAATTCTTAGCCTTTGTAAACAATTCTTAGCCTCTATTAAAGCTGTTCTCTTAACCTCTGTAAAAACCGTTCTCTAAGCCTCTTTAAAAAGCTCTCAGTTTCTGTAAAAACAAAAGTGGCTTTTTACTCAGCCTTTAGAAATCGCCTTCCATAAGTGTACTCAGCGGTTGGGCTATTTCATAAATCGGAGTGTCTACCCATTATAGAGATCGTTGTGGTGGCTCTGTGATGTCCCAATTGTCTCGGCTGGTAACTTGGCCCCAGATAGATGGGTTAAAATCCCTTTAGAGGTCAGACACATATACACACGCAGACACACACACACACACACACACACACACACACACACACACACACACACACACACACACACACACACACACATACACACACACACACACACACACATACACACACACACACATACACACACACACACAAACACGAATTAATTTTTTTCTACACACATCTGTGTGTGTGTTTGTGTGTTTTGTGTACTCACCTATTTGTAATCACAAATAGGTGAGTACAAATAGGTGAGTACACACAACACACAAACACACACATGTGTAGAAAAAAATAAGCTAATTCATTGACAGTTGGGAGGCGGGCCCAAAGAGCAACAGCTCAACCCCCAACAAGCACAACTAGGTGAGTACAACTAAGTGAGTACAACTAGGTGAGTACTGGCCACGAAGGGGACCTCGCCACTCGCCCGGGGGTCATAGTCCTAAGGTCTCTGGTTCGATTCCCGGCCGAGGCCGAAACAAATGGGCAGAGTTTCTTTCACCCTGATTCACCTGTTCACCTAACAATAAATTAGGTGCCTGAGAGTTAAACAGCTAACTTCGTGGGAATGTGTGTGTGTGAGTGCGTGTGTTCTAAATATATGTAGTAGACATAATATTGGAAAATAGATTGGTTAGAAACGCGGGGTTCAAGACTTAATAGCTCGATTCTACATGCATAAATAGTAAATACAAATAGTAAATACACACACACAGACACCACCACCACACACACACAGGGAGCCGGTCGGCCGAGCGGACAGCACGCTGGACTTGTGATCCTGTGGTCCTGGGTTCAATCCCAGGCGCCGGCGAGAAACAATGGGCAGAGTGGCTCCACTCTTTTCTTCCTGTCCCAGAACCTCTGCTTTAAATATATTCTTAATGGTGACCTTTCTACAGGTGGTTATCTTATCTTGAGGTTATCTTGAGATGATTTCGGGGCTTAGTGTCCCCGCGGCCAGGTCCTGGATCTGGCCTCCACCCCCAGGAAGCAGCCCGTGACAGCTGACTAACTCCTAGGTACCTATTTACTGCTAGGTAACAGGAGCATCAGGAGGAAAGAAACTATGCCCATTGTTTCTCGCCGGCGCCCGGGGTCGAGCCCGGGACCACAGGATCACGCGTACAGTGCTCTGTCCGCTCAGCCACCGGCTCCCCAATGGGTGCAGAAATCAACGGATTAAAGGATCAAAATCCACGTGTGCAGTACCGGATTACCTTATTGAAGCCATTGACAATTTAATTGAACAAGAGTTATTTAAAAAGCAAAATGCAAAAATCACAGCCAAAGACCCTTTCTTTGTCATTGAATATCCTGGAAACCTTTTTCTCGGGTAAACTCCTTAATCATTTCCCTAATTCCTACTGCATTTTTCTGCAGTAGGAATTAGGGAAAATTAGGGCCTAATATTACAATTTCTGATCAAGCAAAAAAGCCTTTTGCCCTTTGTACCTTGCACCGAAGTCTTGTCTTTGCAAATAAACGTATTCCTTTCCTGAAGCACCAAATCTTGCTCCCCTCTCCAACAACAAGAACGAAGGTATTTACCTCCCCTCTTGCCTCTGTAAATCTTGGCCCGACTCTTGCAGCACCCTTGTCATGCAAGCAATACCTCGGCTTCCTCCCTCACAAGGTTGCAAATCTCACGTTGGGACTAGCAGTCCGAGGGCCTCGTTATCTCTCCCCACGGTTACAAATCCTGTCTTGAGAAGCACCACTACGATGTTGTGAGCCAATAACCCATTCAGAGAAACCTTCCTCGGACTCCTCCCTTGTCGGCAGTGGAAGGTACTCCCTTCATATCTCCCTCGTCTCAGCTGCAGGGCGGCTCGCAGAGACCAAATTGGGTTGAAAATGTTTGATGATTAGTGTGGGAGGGGGAGGGGGGGGAAGGGAGGGTTGTAAAGAGGGGTTCTTAATTGCACATAGCTCGGGCTGGTCACCCCTCTTGAAAAGAGGTGAGGATAAAGTATGTGTGTATGTGTACTCACCTAGTTGTGCAAGACAACACCATCTCTTTCCAGGCGTTTAACGATGCATAAGCAACAGGGCTCCATTAAGGAACATATAATCTCTTCCCACAACCAAACTATCACCAGAGAAATCTTAGCAAACAACACAGAAATCATCGATAGATACAGCGATAGCAGGCGGCTTGACATCTGCGAGGCACTACACATCAAGAAGTCAACACCAGCAATCAACAGCCAATTAATGCTCAACTATATTCTACCCACTTCAAGACTCCGCTCCAATATAGAAGCATCAAGAAATATGGGCCAATAGGCCCTCTGCAATTACTTCCATTCTTACCTTCAATACCCATTATTTCGTGTTCTGTCTTGTGTTGAAAGTTTGTTTTCACCTCATCCAAAACTGTTGTAACATATCACCTCACCCAAATGCAGGTATAAAAAATCGATGTTTAAGCTCTATTCAGTTATAGTTCAGTAATAAGTTTTACGAAACGCGCTCAAGTGTCGCGTCAGACTAGAAATAAAAATTAATTTTGGAGAATTGCTTTTTCAATTACCATCAACCGTGAAAAGAAACATAAGAGAGATCGAGAAAATTCGTGTTAGAATTATTAATCTTACTTTTTCGGTCATATTTAATAATATATATATATATATATATATATATATATATATATATATATATATATATATATATATATATATATATGTCGTACCTGGTAGCCAGAACGCACTTCTCAGCCTACTATGCAAGGCCCGATTTGCTTAATAAGCCAAGTTTTCATGAATTAATTGTTTTTCGACTACCTAACCTACCTAACCTAACCTAACCTAACTTTTTCGGCTACCTAACCTAACCTAACCTATAAAGATAGGTTAGGTTAGGTTAGGTTGGGTTGGTTAGGTTCGGTCATATATCTACGTTAATATTAACTCCAATAAAAAAAATTGACCTCATACATAATGAAATGGGTAGCTTTATCATTTCATAAGAAAAAAATTTGAGAAAATATATTAATTCAGGAAAACTTGGCTTATTAGGCAAATCGGGCCTTGCATAGTAGGCCGAGAAGTGTGTTCTGGCTACTAGGTACGACATATATATATATATATATATATATATATATATATACATATATATATATATATATATATATATATATATATATATATATATATATATATATATATATATATATATATATATATATATATATATATATATATAGGCGTGATGAAACACAACAATGTTCCTGAGTCATAGGAAGCTGCCTCTGCTCCCTAGAGCAAGGGGAGGTGTGGGTCCAGGTCTGTGATTCCTTTGAGAAATTTGGTTCTGAGCTCAAAACCACGTACCCCTATAACACATAAGACAGGATACAGAGGTGACCGCGCCCCATGAAGATGGACACCCGATGCCCTGAGCTCACATTTGAAGAACAAATTCAATCTCGTTACGTTGTTATTTTTTTACGTTTAGGTTCGATAACGTTATTGTGATCTCTAAATTTTATTTATTAATTAAAATATTTACAATCAGATGAATATGATAACTTTTTTTACCTAGTACAATCACCCATCATCAATCGAACATTAGGTACACGTATAGTTTAACAAAATTAAGATCTGTTAAAACAAAATAATTCCAAATAGGAAGCAAAGTGCCAACTGGTTGTCCTGTGGTGTTGTCACAACATATGTTGGATAATGTGGATACGAAACTCTACACATGTTATTGCTTGAGATTTTCATGTTGTGAAGTCAGGAAACTCGAGACATGACATCACTCATAGGCGCCGAGGGACTTGCCTTTGGTTAGTTGAAACAATTGGGGGTAGTTGGGCAGACCCTGGTAGCCTGCAAGCAGCAGCAAGCGGTGCACCCTGCCCATAGCTAGGGACATCTTCTCCTTCTCCCCCTTGGTAAAAGGATCGAAGTCCAGGTTGTTCTTCCGCTTGAAGGATCCCTCAAGGTGAGAGGACACGCAGGCCAGTCTCCTTTCGTCCAGAGGCACCCTAGAGGTGGACATTATTATTATTATTAGTGTGGGTGTGTGTGTGTGTGTGTGTGTGTGTGTGTATGTGTGTGTGTGTGTGTGTGTGTGTGTGTGTGTGTGTGTGTGTGTGTGTGTGTGTGTGTGTGTGTGTGTGTGTGTGTGTGTGTGTGTGTGTGTGTGTGTGTGTGTGTGTGTGAGTGTGTGTGTGTGTGTGTGTGTGTGTGTGTGTGTGTGTGTATTCACCTAGTTGTATTCACGTAGTTGTGTTTGCGGGGGTTGAGCTTTGTTCTTTCGGCCCGCCCTTCAACCGTCAATCAACTGTTTACTAACTACTTTTTTTTCCCACCACCTCCCCCCCAGGACCAGGAAGCAGCCCGTGACAGCTGACTAACTCCCAGGTACCTATTTACTGCTAGGTAACAGGGGCATTCAGGGTGAAAGAAATTTTGCCCATTTGTTTCTGCCTGGTGCGGGAATCGAACCCGCGCCACAGAATTACGAGTTGTGCGCGCTATCCACCAGGCTACCAGGCCCCTAGATACACATAGTGTGTGGGGGGTTTAATCCGATACCTACAATGATAAGAAACATATTTCCAGAGACCTATAGTAAAGTAAAACAGAACCAACAAGAAAGTTTAACAACGTAGTTACAGCCTTAGTGAGGCACTGTAACTATAGGCCTAGCTTAGGCCAGGTTAGTACATGACTGTGAAAGTGACGATACTCCAGCTACTCTTCTACGGACTCTAAGAGTGCAACAGAAGGAAACAGCACATGTGGAACCTACTAAATAAGGACAAGATGGATCTATCTACAAAAGTAAATAAGAATAAGTGGAGGCAAGTGTCCGAGTGCGACATAAGAGGTGGAACAATTACCCGAGGAAGTGGAGGAGGCGACGAAGGTGGAGTTGGGTATTGTTGAGGAGCAGCTCGTAGTGGAGGACGTGGAGGGGTCCCGAACTCCACAGGAGGCGGTCCACAGCCAGCTTCTCCCAGCGAGTGATCATCGCTTCAACATATCTATGAAAATCTGCCGGAATAATTGTTATCTATCTTATAGCTTTATCGACATATAACATTTGTCTTAATCCCTTACCTTGCATCGTGTTATTATTTGATATTAAAGCTACTATTTGCGAGCTCTGGAGTAATTACTAAACAATAGGCACTGACTCCATCTTTCTCGAAGAGCTATTTCGTCTTATGTATCAGACAGGCGGGAATATAATTCTTCTAAGAATTAGTGACGAGATATGCCCCATTAGTTGAGAGATTAGATACACATGCGCTACAATAAAATATTGCGATCCTATTATTTCATCTACTTCAGAGAGCTACAAAATAATGTCTGAATAGATTTGAGGTCTGATGAGTATTTAGGAGTTTGCTAACTGATTTAAAGTTTATTTTTCTAACTTAGACAATTAAACAGTTAAGTTACTAAGACATTCAAACAAACTCATTATTAAACTGGTTCACCAGACTCGTGATGTATCGAGAATATTGTAACAATTGTAGTTCATGTGGAACCATTTAGAATGATCATCTGTCTATAGCGACCACTATGGGTCGTCCACATGTACTGTGGGAGTTTGTAACGTGAAACGAAATTTGTATAAATCAAATTTTCACCTGCAAATTTTCCTATGACCATACACACACATATATCGACAGGTTGACCAACTCATAAGACCTCTTGATGTGACAGATGTGATGTTATTGAACCACAACTAGAGGTAATAGACAGAAAGCATTAAGAATGACGCTGTGGCGTTTAACATTTCAAGAGATAAACTTGCCAAACTTTGCAGTCAAAATAGAAAATAACCATCGAGATAAATATAAAGCTATTAGTAGTTCAAAGAGTAGGATTTCATCTACACTTAGAAAATATCATGAATAAAAATAAAACAGTGAAATAGTCAAAGGAGGAAAATAGAGTATTAAAAGATTGAAGTGGTAGAGTGATAATAACCTAAATGTCCTTGAATGTGAAAGAAATGTCTTCGAGACGCTAACTGTTAACGTAAGAGTCTTGATTCACTGTATTTAACATAACGTAACTTGACCAGACCACACACTAGAAGGTGAAGGGACGACGACGTTTCGGTCCATCCTGGA
>NC_091219.1:21228143-21288143 GCF_040958095.1 Procambarus clarkii
CCTCTCCATTATTTTGGTATGTCAAAGGCTTTCTGTGTCTGTCTGTCTCTCTCTCTCCTCTCTCTGTCTGTCTGTCTCTCTCTCTCTCTGTCTCCCTCACCTAGTCTCATAGTTGACACAAAGGCTCCCAGGAACATCTGTACGCCACAGCCTCCAATGAGGACCGCTCATGTTCACTTTAATTCTCCCGTTTACTGTGAAGTAGAAATTATAACTTTAATGACACTGACGTTATTAATAGTTATCTTTATAATATTAAGACAACCACAACTCTGTGGATTTTCCTCATATATATGCAGAAAATCTACAGAGAAATGGGACAGGGAGATGAACGTTTCGGCCGATCAAAGCCGTTGTCAACACCAGACTGTCTGATGTCTGGTGTTGACAAGGGCTTTGATCGGCCGAAACGTTAACCCGTCCTCTAAACAAAAACCCAAAAGTGATTCCATGCACCCGCTAAAGCCCGTGTTTATGAGTGAAAAACGGTTTACACACAACCCGTCCTCGACTCAATTCCATTACATCCAGCGGTCGACCCCACAGACACATTCATAAATTTTTACATTTTTACATTATAAACACACACACACACATATATATATATATATATATATATATATATATATATATATATATATATATATATATATATATATATATATATGTATGTATATTATTTTTAATTCATTCCTAAAAGTCGTAAATAAGTAGAATGAATTAAACGAGGAAGTTGTTGAACCCAATTCGATACTCAGTTTAAATATAAATGATAACAAAAACGAGTAAAAATACACATTGCGTTGAACACACACACACACACACACACACAAAAATAACCTTTCTATACAAAACTTTCCCACATCGTCTGTGATGTAGTATTAATAACTTTCCTTTCTTCATCTTTATCATTCTCTTTCTCTGTCTATATGTTTCCTTCGTCTAAAGCTTAACACTTGAACACTATAATCCCAGTTGAAAAGATCAGGTTTTGAGGTCCAAGCAGCCATGTTTCTGTTCACACCACGAGGGAGTTATTATTTTGACATATCTTTTGCCACGAACACCCACGAGTTACTCATTTATTACCACTAACACATTTCCCACTGGAAAGTTTACTACTGACTCATTTTCACACTGGAAAGTATACTACTGACTCATTTTCACACTGGAAAGTATACTACTGACTCATTTTTCACACTGGAAAGTTTACTACTGACTCATTTTCACACTGGAAAGTATACTACTGACTCATTTTTCACACTGGAAAGTTTACTACTGACTCATTTTCACACTGGAAAGTATACTACTGACTCATTTTCACACTGGAAAGTATACTACTGACTCATTTTCACACTGGAAAGTATACTACTGACTCATTTTTCACACTGAAAAGTTTACTACTGACTCATTTTCACACTGGAAAGTATACTACTGACTCATTTTCACACTGGAAAGTTTACTACTGACTCATTTTCACACTGGAAAGTATACTACTGAGTCATTTCTCACTGGGAAGTATACCACTGACTCTTCCTCACTAGGAAGTATACAGACGACTTATTTCCCACTGGGAAGTACACTACTTAATTATTTCTTATGGGAAGATATACTGGAAACATATTTCTTCCCGTGTAGCTATTATGTTTGACTAATTTTACAAAAAGATAAATGTAGTTTTGACTTAAGTCTTTGAATTCAAGACTACGAGTAATTTATTTCGAATTATGAGATATACGGCTGATATATTTTTTAACCCTGAACATTTGGGTCATTCGATTCTTATCGTGTAGGCTGAGGGCTGAACTACTTAACACCTGGAACAACTGTGGTTGGGTCGCTGTGTAGTAAGCAAGCGAGTATATTACTGATGTTTCTTATGTTTAAAACTACATGATTGACTTCATTCTTACCAAGAATGAACATTACATATTTGTCTATCACCAGGAAGATATTTGGTTCGTGTACTTATCATGGGGGAAAATACTTGGCTAATTCACACATCAAGAGGTAAACACGTGGATTATTCACCTCTTAACTATAAAAGGTTCAAGTCTTGACTCATTTCTCACCAGGACGGTACAAATCTGTCTACTTCTCACTAAGAAAGTAAATGACTCATTTCTCACCCACCGAGGTGTCGTTCGACTCTGCCGTGAAGCTGTCGTCTGAGTGTCTCCAACTCGTCCTGCTCTGATGAGAAACACATAAACATTTTTTCTGACTGATTTGTGATGAGAAACACCAAGACGAGATTAGACTTTATTGTTCATCGGGAGATCTTATCCAGGAATATAAGTTATTCATTATACAAATATTCAGTAAAGTCTGTCTACTCTCAGCTTGGCGCTTTTCACTACTGAGTTTAGAATTACCTTCATAAAAACTATTATTTGTTATTTTAAATAATGTATTACTTTATAATCAAAATATTTTTGTTTGCGTTAATGATCATTATAGTTGTTTAATTACCAATCACTTCTGAAAATTAAGTTTTAAACTTATGGATTTGGTAGTAGCGTCTGTCAGGCTCAGTGATACATTCATCCTATGCTTCAGAAAATATTGGGCCTAAATATAGTGACTGGGGGATATTTGTACTATATATTGATTGGTAAATTGAGATGATGGGTCAATAAAGCATTCAAAGATAATCACACAAAGTATATTTAGATAATGCTTATATAATAAGATAAGTATATATTCTAAGCATACTTAGACAATATACTAAGCATGCATAGTTCTAATCACCTGACTTTTCTCTGTATGTATCGTTTATTGACCCATCACCTCATTTCACCTTTACTACTTTCTTTCGCTTTTCTCCTGACTTAATTGCCTATGTACCAGAACGCCCAGCAGAATGAACCCGATGTTCCCTACCATCTCCTTTACGGGCTCACCATAGTCTATGCTACATGGAAAATTTAGTTCCTAGTAGCTGAATCTAAAACATCAACAACCATCTTCTCGACACAGTTACAGTCCCGCTCCTGTGCCAGGTAAGTCGACTATGGGCTCACCATAACCAGTGCTGCTTGGAACTTTTTGTACTGAGTAGCTGAATATAAAACAGCAACAATAGCCGTCTCCTCACTTGAGAGTGAACCATGTCGGTTCGAAACAATGTGTAAATTCTAATTAGTATAACACATTCTACAGTTAATTTTTACCATTTTTGTCAACCGTGAACAAATATGACATTTGGAGAAATCCTTTTCCAGTTAAACCAAGATTCAAAAGCACTAGTCAGAGGGATAGATAAATATACTTACACAATACATCTTCAGAAGATGTTTTGAAGAGGTATTACTAAATACGAAAGTAGTTGTATGGACGTACAACTATGTTGTATTAAATACTTTCGTATTTAATAATGCATCTTCAGAACTCCCCTTTCTGAATTTTCGTGATTTACACACACACACACACACATATATATATATATATATATATATATATATATATATATATATATATATATATATATATATATATATATATATATATATATATACATATATATATATATATATATATATATATATATATATATATATATATATATGTGTGTCGTACCTAGTAGCCAGAACGCACTTTTCAGCCTACTATGCAAGGCCCGATTTGCCTAATAAGCCAAGTTTTCCTAAATTAATATATTTTCTCAAATTTTTTTTTATGAAATGATAAAGCTACCCATTTCATTATGAATGAGGTCAATTTTTTTTTATTGGAGTTAAAATTAACGTAGATATATGACCGAACCTAACCAACCCTACCTAACCTAACCTAACCTATCTTTATAGGTTAGGTTAGGTTAGGTAGCCGAAAAAGTTAGGTTAGGTTAGGTTAGGTTAGGTTAGGTAGGTTAGGTAGTCGAAAAATAATTAATTCATGAAAACTTGGCTTATTAGGCAAATCGGGCCTTGCATAGTAGGCTGAGAAGTGCGTTCTGGCTATTAGGTACGACATATATATATATATATATATATATATATATATATATATATATATATATATATATATATATATATATATATATATATATATATATATATTGGACAAGGTCTGAGCACTTACAAGAACAGTTTGTGTCCGTCGTCAGAGACAGTGTTAGAGGGAGAGAATGAGAGTGTGGAGGACCAGTGGGTCACGAGGACTAGCCTGTCACAGGAAGGAGCAACAGCACAAGAACCATGACATAACACAGAACAAAGAAGCGGCATAAAACTGGAAACAGAGTAAAGGAGCAAAATAGAAATTCATACATCGTAAACCTATTGCTAAGGTAATTTAAATTAAGTATAAATAAAATAATTTAAGAGACAATTTAAAATTTGATTTGGAAGATGCAACATAATTGTGGTCAAACTCAAACATGAGAGCAAAGATTAACAACAGAAGACAGACAAAAGAGACAGACAAAATGTTATTGAATTTGACAAAAATTGTAAGATCAATGATTGCTAGAATAATTGATCTGACCATTTTAGTTATATTCAATAACTTTTTATATTAAATAATTATGTATCTGATAATTGTTTACACAATGTAGACTTTTATCTAGGTGTAAAAAGTGTACATTTTGTAGAGATGTTTCCCAGAGTGTACCATGGGTAGTGCCAATATGGAGGACGGGCTGAAACTTGAGTGTTTACCCTTAGGGCTTCGAGGTCCAGGTCTCTGGAGGCCGAGGAAGAAGCTCGTATTGCTATGTAGACGGGAAGAGAGGGATGGAGGTAGAGATGGAGGTAGAGACGGAGGTAGAGAAGATAGAGAAGGAGGTAAAGATGGAAGTAAAGAAGGAGGGAGGAACAGAAGTAGTGAAGAAGATAAAGAAGTAGGTAAGGAATGAGGTAGGAATGGAGGTAGAGAGGGAGGGAGGGATGGAGGGATGGAGGTAGCGAGGGAGGAAGAGAGGGAGGGAGGAGAGACGGAGGTAGAGAAGGAGGTAGAGAGGCAGAAAGGAATGAGGCAAAGAGAAAAAAAATAAGTCAATAATAATTCTTATCTAATAATAATATTCACAATGAGAATAAGGCAATAATAGTTGACCATAATTGATAACACAGATATTAACAGGTATTAATTATATTAAATATATTATATCATGTTCATGAAGTTATTATTATCAATAACCTTTGAGTATTCTTTGTATTAATATTATTATTATTTTATTGATACTATTTTTTTTATTATTGTTATTATTATTTTGTATTAATATATTTCACTATTTTTATAATATATTTCACTATTTAATCAATATTTTTCTATATTATTTCTATCTTGACTTACAAATTTCCTTGACTTACAAATTTCCTTGCCTTACAAAATATCCATAATGCCTACAATGTTCAAACATCATTAAAACCAACTCACCTTAGAAGGAGTGTAGACAAAAGACTAAACAACACAACTATGGCAATTAGAGGCGTCCGAGATCTTGTGGACATCCTGGTTGACTGTCACACACTTGAGCTGAGAGGCAAGTCCTGGTCACGCTACTGTGCGAAAATGTGTAGAAAAAAATTTATACAAGTAATCATTTCTTCAGCTGAAAAGCAATAGATTACTAGTACACAAGATTGGAGATACCGGGGTATAGCGCAGTGGCAGTACCCTGTTATGGCCACGGCAGTACACAGGTATGGCAGTGGCAGTACCCCGGTATGGCACGGGCAGTAACCGTGATGTCTGGACTCCGTCGGCTTTAGGCGTGAGGTGTTACTCACGCTCCACCCACAACTTACGGCAACACACTTATATCACTTTATATAGTGTGTGTTCTGGTGGTGGCGGAGTACTGTTTACTGTGTGTGTTGCTGTGGCGGCGGAGTACTGTTTACGGTGTGTGTTGCTGTGGCGGCGGAGTACTGTCTACTGTGTGTGTTGCTGTGGCGGCGGAGTACTGTTTACTGTGTGTGTTGCTGTGGCGGCGGAGTACTGTCTACTGTGTGTGTTGCTGTGGTGGCGGAGTACTGTTTACTGTGTGTGTTGCTGTGGCGGCGGAGTACTGTCTACTGTGTGTGTGAGGGTCTGTGTACTCACCTACTTGTACTCACCTAGTTGTGCTTGAGGGGATTGCGCTCTCGCTCTTTGGTCCCGCCTCTCAACTGTCAATCAACTGATGTCCTGGTTCCTGAGCCTATTGGGCTCTATGGTGGCAGTGTGTGGGTCGCTGCTGTGGCGTCGGTGTGACCACACACTTCTCTCACAGTTTTAGGGCAAGATTTACACTTAAATAACGTTACTTAGAGTGTCTTGATGTTCATACACATTTATGTGTAGTTTACAGCATCAACGTGGGGTCCACGGGTGTAAAATGGCTAAAAGTAAGAGTGTACGACCATGGACTGTCCCCCATAAGGTGGAATGGTAATGTTTACTTGTGTGTGTAGGAGTCGAAGGAGAAAGAATGAGTGATATCATCTGATATCATGGTTGTTGTATTGAGTACATATTCTGCTGCGTTATTCCTTGAAATGATCCTCATATTTTGCTTCAGTGAATCAATGTATAACCCTGGAATGTTGTCCTAATGTACCTAGTAATCTTTTTTATTGTTATGTATTGTTATTATTGGGTATTATTCTAATCTGCTTTTGTGTCAAAAGTTCTTGCAATGTTCCTGTAAAATTTGTTGTCGATTTGCTGTAATTATTCTACTTAAAATTATCTGTACCTGTATAGTAAAGCTGTAAACTACCTGTAAACATTTTTTTGTCAATTATGCTGTAAATTGTCTAAAATTATCTGTTAGTTTAAGGATTTGCCCGAATCGCTACGCGTGCTAGTGGCTTTACAAGAATGTAAAATCAACTTAATTTCTATGTTCTCTTTTAATCCCCCAATGTACCTTCTTGTATATAAATAAATAAAAGTATATAAGGAATGTGGTGGCGCTGCTGTGACACTCCTTTCACTGTTAAATGGCCAGACACACACTTATATCACTTTAAATAGAGTGTCTTTCTGTTTATACACAGTTTATGTGTAGTTGACACCACGATTCAGGTCCTCGGATGTAAAACTGCTGCAAATTAAATAGCTTGTACATCTCAGAGTGTCCTTGAGAGGCGGAGGAGTAATGTTCAGTGTGTGTCCACACACACTCACAGTTTCATGGCAAGACACACACTTATATCAGCCCCTCAGTCACAAACAACACACACTTATATCACTTAAAATAGAGTGTCTTGCTTTTTATACACATTTATGCGTAGTTTACACCACAATTCAGTTCCGCTGATGTAAAACGACTGCAAATTAAGCAGCTTGTACATCGTAGAGTGTCCCTGTGTGGTGGCGGAGTATTGTTTACTAAAACATCAACGTCTGCACACACACACACACACACAGACGATCCACCTCAAGGCGAGTATCGCTGTACTACCTGTTTTAAGGATCCATTTATACAATTGTTAACCAAACGTATCTGGGTAAACATATGTTTATTAAGTATACACAATTATTTTGGAGTATTACCATGATATGCTTATAGCTTATTAGTTGTAATAACATAGCCTGGTGTGGACCCATTATAGAGGTGTTCCTGGGATGGTGTTCACAAAATGGTGGCAATGTGCTGACTTGACTCTCTCTCTGGCTTGAGGGAGCTGCTTTGTTTTATACACAGTCACGTCTGGTCCATGTGCTTCCATACATCTTGTTACTCAGGTATCTTATGCTATATTTTGGTGGAAATTTTCCTCAGCAACCTGGAATGCCCATAATAACACCTCCGGTATGGCAGCGGCAGTACCCCGGTATGGCAGTGGCAGTACTCCGGTATGGCAGCGGCAGTACCCCGGTATGGCAGCGGCAGTACCCCGGTATGGCAGCGGCAGTACCCCTGTATGGCAGTGGAACTCCGGTATGGCAGTGGCAGTACCCCGGTATGGCAGTGGCAGTACTCCGGTATGGCAGTGGCAGTACCTCGGTATGGCAGTGGCAGTACCCCGGTATGGCAGTGTCAGTTCCCCAGTATGGCAGCGGCAGGACCCCGGTATGGCAGTGGCAGTACCTCGGTATGGTAGTGGCCGTACCCCGGTATGGCAGTGGCAGTACCTCGGTATGGTAGTGGCAGTACTCCGGTATGGCAGTGGCAGTACCTCGGTATGGTAGTGGCCGTACCCCGGTATGGCAGTGGCAGTACCTCGGTATGGCAGCGGCAGGACCCCGGTATGGCAGTGGCAGTACCTCGGTATGGCAGCGGCAGGACCCCGGTATGGTAGTGGCAGTACCTCGGTATGGCAGTAATGGTCCGTTAAGTCAGCTGGCAACGAATAATTCAAAGCTAATCACCTACAACATTTCGAACATCCAGAATTACCCGTGATCAAGGTAGAATTCGGAGAATTTTTCACCATGCCAAAAGGTGCATTCCTTGCACCTTTTGATTTTTACGTAAACTAGATTTGCACATTTTTCCTTATTCGTATTTTGTTTAATTTTTACTGTTTTTAATAACGAGGCGTACATAAAACTGTAATCCTCAGCATGACTGGACGTGATCTCTGACACTATGTGTTAGATCAATTTAAAACACGCTAACGCTTAGGGAATTACGAGAAGGTTTATATTTGGCAAATAAATTTGTTTTGCAATGAAGAGCAAATCACTTACTTTCAAGATGATTTCACTGTTGTGGTTACACTGAGGCACCGACCTCGCCTAACACACATGACGGGGAAAAACACCTAAAAGTGTGTGACTGAGAAACTCAACAAAGAAACTATTATGTTGGGGTTCCTTTTTTGGAGTATTTTTTAAGCTGATAAAACAGATAGTGTTATCTTGTAATACCATTATCAATCATTACTTTTCTCACGGAGGCGTCGGTGGCAAGCATGTGAAGTTTTCTTATCAAGATGTTCAGACCTGTTAATGGGGGGCTTGGCTTCAGCTGTTGGTTCCCCACTTCACAAATTCCAATTATCATCATACAGGTGTCACGAGACTCCGGGCTCTATCATAGTTACATTTAGGTTGTGTATGGAATCTGTCTCAACCACATTATGTAATCCGCTTACTTGCTTGCTATTCTGACATGGATTTCGCAATGTCCCTGGCTCATTCGATGAATTATACCCAACTGTGTTCCTTTTTTTCTGCATCATCTACACTTAATAGTATATTTTTGAGCGCCCAATATGTTTCATCTGATTATTTTTCATGTGATAATCATATATCACCTACTACATCTCTCTTCTCATAGTGTGACATTTAATTTATTTAGTTTTTCTTCGTATCTCATGCCTCTCAGCTCACAGCCTGGTCTAGTCCACGAGGACTAGACAAGACACTACTTACTGTACGTACTCAAACTGTGCTTTGTATTCGGCGAGATATTACTCTACTGGAGCGTCCTTTTCAAGAATTAGTCTGACATGTTTAGAATGACTCCTTATTTAAATTTCCGAAGGCAATTCTGTTGGCCACCTATAAACAGCTGTTAATAACCGAGTGATATGGGCTTTAGCAGAGATTTTTGATGTGATAACTTTCAATTTTACTTTTTTATTGTAAATTCCAGGATGGTTCCCACAAACCAGCTTCGCTATGTTCCACTTTTTCCAGTTAAACTCTAGTAGCCACTTTAACGATTATTTCATTTTTGTCCAGATCATCGTAATGAGTTTGCAGCTTTCCATAATTTGATATATATCTTGGCATAATCAGTAAACATTGAGAGAAGCGTATCGATCCACCTGTGGGATCTAATACAAGCCTGTGTGTAAAGGCAGAGGAAACAGTGATGAACCTGAGCTATAGGGAACGAAGTTTGACTCTTCACTATCCATGAACAACCACTTGGTTGTTCATGGATAGTGGCGAAGGTATTCAAGAAACTAACAATCATACTGCGCATCTCATACCTTCTCTACAGCAGGGCGCTACAAAACATAATATGAAGCACAAGTTCGTTCGTAAGTAGATTATGCTCTCCTCGTCTGACTACACCTGCCGGCCCCGACCATCAATTAGCAGACTCCTGAGAACCGTGGTAGAGCCAGGTAGAGAACCGTGCGAGATGGTTCATCTTCGCCCGTTCTGGTGGACCAGGTCAGTTCCTCACCTGGTCCAAGCTTGTGAACGCTGGCCATTACAACAACAACCACAAGGTACTCATCACCCAACAGCCTCACTCATCACCCAAGAGCCTTTCTCACAAAAACTCATTCCATCAGCGATCACTTATTTCTAGGCTCACAGAAATTCTAACATTATTCAACATGTATATAAGCGCGAAATCAAACCAATCGACTATATGAAGGCCTTAGTACACTGTTGTCTCCTGGTGTATGCAGCATAGCCTCTCTTACGATAGCCGCTCATAGGATAGCCGGTCTTAGGATAACTGCTTATAACTTGCGGTTTCCTTAGGAACAATAACTAATAAACCCATGTTATTATTACAACAATAATATTGTCATGGGTTTAATAGCATATTATTTCATATCATTATTAAAAAATGCAATGTTTACAATTTCGATTATAACAAAGCATACAGGCTCATGTGGTCCATGTTGTACATAAGGCACTTGTGGCACATATGACTCGCGTGGTTCATGTGGTACATATGACTCGCGTGGTTCATGTGGTACATATGCCGCATGCGGTACATGTGGTGTTCCTGCTTGGCAGAAACATGGCCCCTGAAGGCCTGCAAGTTAGTAATATCCCGCCTTTGTAGTGCAACAATATTGCTCCATCACAGCTGAATTGTGCTTCCTCAGTCGCAAGCTTTTGTGCTGCCCTGAGACCTATTGGTGGGGGGGAGGGGGGCTCTCAGATGGGAAAGGGAGGGGGGGCATGGAGGGGGGGGGAGGGTTAAATAGGGTGATGGTGGTGATTGTTTTTTTTTTTTTGGTGATTTGGGGAGTGGCGGCACTGATAGTGACGAGAGCAGTAGTAGGTATAGTTGTGGTAACAATGGTAGTGATGATGGTGTTAGATTGTCATGGTGACGATGTTTATGGTGGTGGTGGTAATTGTTATGTTGTTAACTATAATCTATAGTTATATATAACTATAATATATAGGCTCACTATAATCATTTTAATAATAATAATGATACGCAGAAAATTACACTCTCGTTATATATAGCAACGAGTGTTCTCACTGGCGCCTCTGAGCCCCAGTGGATTTTCTCAATAATAATAATAATAATAATTATAATATAGGATAAAAACCCACATTTGTGTATTTGTGAAATTTCTGTAAGAAAATTTAGAAAGGATCGTGAGAGCTGCAAATGACGCAACAGTGAAGGAAGAAGAAGAAGATAGTGCTGATGAAAGAAGTGACAGGATTGTGAAGGAAGAAGATAGTGCTGATGAAAGAAGTGACAGGGTTGTGAAGGAAGCTAGAGTGAAGGAAGAAGAAGAAGAAGATAGTGCTAATGAAAGAAGTTAAAGGGTTGTGAATGACGCTACAATGAAGGAAGAAGAAGAAGATAGTTCTGATGAAAGAAGTGAGAGTGCTATGAAGGACGCTAGAGTGAAAGAAGAAGAAGATAGTGCTGATGAAAGAAGAGAAAGGGTTGTGAAGGATGCTAGAGTGAAAGAAAAAGAAGATAGTGCTGAGGAAAGAAGGTCATTCAGTTTCTGGCAAGTACAAATAACAGCAATATATCTCACCTGGAGAGGCCGTCACATGTAAGCTATAGCAATATGCTGTTGTCTCTGTTCCACCCAACTCCATCCGCCAACCCCTTTCCGGCACCCCCTTCCGCCACCCCCTTCCGCCACCCCTCTCCCTCCCACATCCATCCATTCTTCTGTCATTTCTTCTCACCACCTTTGTCCCCTGGTTCCTCTTCCATTCCTCCTCTCTCCCTCTCTCTCTTTCTCCACTTTTCCTTCCCCATTTCTCAAACTTAATCACTCTTCCTTTCACCCTTCATTTCCCCTCTTCACCCCTTCCTTCCAATCCAAGTTAGTACTCATTTCATGAAACAAATTAGTAATTGTTAACTTGAAGGTCTTCATCAGTAAGTCAGTTTATTGGCTGAAAGGTTAGTTAATCAATAAATCAATTAATTGGAAAGCTGAATACCCTTTAACCAACTTTTTTTTACCAATCAATAAAACTTGCAGGAACGAAATCATTTAGAAGATAAGGCAGAAAACTGTATCGGGAATCAACTAATTCATCAATTAGACCATCATTAGGGGAAGAGAGTCAATTAGACTATTAGGGGAGCCGGTCGGCCGAGTGGACACCACGCGGGACTTGTGATCCTGTGGTCCTGGGTTCGATCCCAGGCGCCGGCGAGAAACAATAGGCAGAGTTTCGTTCACCCTATGCCCCTGTTACCTAGCAGTAAAATAGGTTCCTGGGTGTTAGTCAGCTGTCACGGGCTGCTTCCTGGGGGTGGAGGCCTGGTCGAGGACCGGGCCGCGGGGACACTAAAGCCCCGAAATCATCTCAAGATAACCTCAAGATCATTGAGGTAACCAGGCAACTATTCAATTCATCATCTAATAAAATCATTTTAATTAACTAATATAATTTATGTTGTCTTAGAGTAACATTCGTCTAATATTTAATGAGTTAAATAAACCTAACAAGAATTTTTAAAGAAAGTTTTTGATCAGGTGAACGTAAATATTTTCAGCAATGAAATGTTATATTGCCTTTTCGTCGTAATTACTATTTTTTACTCCAATGATTAGATAGGGCGAGGGAATTGTCTTTCTTATTTTAGTGTGCGTCATATTCTACAATTTGCATCATAACAGAGCTAAAATACTGCATTTTATCGCCTCTGAATTCATTTCAGAGGTCGTCATTTCACGACGACCTCTGAACAGGTCGTCGTGTCGGCGATACTGAAACACAGACATGGAGTGCCATGATGACCAAACAAATACACCAGAGGATGAGGAGTCTCTTCATCTGAGACTCATCAACCTCCTTATCAAGAGACTCATCGTCTCAGTTTCTTGATTCAGAAATTTCATTTATTTTTAAATGTTGCTCTCGCCTTGGTGACCCCACACATTTTATCAAATGTGCCTATTCTCTAGCTAAGAGAAATTTCTTTCACCCTAAACCAGTTTCCAACACTAGCACCCTGTGCTCTGCCTTTCCCTTCATATCTGAACTCAAAGATCTCACTAATACCCTTTCTCCTCTTGATATAAATCTTGACTGTCGATCAACTAACAGTCCGTAGTAATCTGGTTCACACTTCTCCTGCTTCTAATGCTTCTGGTGTCTACCCTATTTCCTGTTTGTCTTGTCCTCTCCAATATTTTGGGAAAACTGGCCGTACACTTAAGGACAGACTTTAGGAACACAACAGAAGTGCTAAGTCTGTAGACACAATGGTCTCTACTGTCATGTTAGGGATTCTGATCATTCTACTGATTGGTCTTCTTCTAAAATAATGTTTCCCGCCTCTACTCTACACAGACGCCGTCTTGTCGACACGGCTCTGATACACAACCTTCCCAACATGAACCTGAGTCCTGACTTTGTTGCTGTTGACTCTTCCCTTTCACAGTACACACTCAAGTGCTTCGACCTTCTTAACAAACGTGACCTGACATAAGCCTACCCCCTTTTTTCTCTTTCGTTTTCTTTCTCCTCTCATTCTTACGTTCCCCTTCTTCCGTCACCCCATTATTACACCCATCCATTCCGTACCTTTCTTCTTGTTCTTACCTTTCGCCTTGCTCTTACCTTCTTCAAGGAATTAACTCCTCTTACCTGTTCCTCACCTCTCTTTTGCCTTACTTAAAGCTCCTGCCTCCCTCGCTCACACTCGCAATACAAAGACATGATATTGAGTGGGTTACCTCTTTTCAATACCTATTAGTCATAATACAGTCAGTCGAAATTCACTCAAGAAATTTAATATCTTCGGCAACGCTGTAAAGTCAGAAACTCAGCTTTGCGCTCCCTGACCAGTCTTAGAGATGGTGCATCTCTACCAGTACTCAAAATGTACTACGTTCAAGCAGTTAGGTCACTCATCGACTATGCTGCTCCTGCTCTTACATCCCTCAGTGATAACCAATGGCAGAAACTGGAAGAGTCTCAAAATGATGCCCACAGAACAATGCTGGGAGCACCTATATGGACGCGTCGAGAGAATCTAAGACTGGAAACCAACTTACCAGCCTTAGAATACAGGATCAAACAAAGGATAGCCTCCATAACAGCAAAACTTGTTGGAACCCCCGCCAGACTGTCAATCAAAGATAGCTTACACAGATCGCTTCAGAGAAACCTTCAATATATAACAAGTGCATGGACGGTGGACGGATAAAGAAAGTGGACTTGAAATGGACCATTAAAAACAAAGGAGAAGATAGACCATATCAACACCTTCGGCAGCCTCCTCCATGGGAAGAATTGAGTCTAAAGACTATCATTGAAGGATTACCAGTTAAAAAATCAGCTTGTGACTCGCAGAGGCTCAAAGTAGTCACAGAACGACAAATGGAAATCATCTCAAGACCCACAACGACTCACATCTTCACAGACGGATTAGTTGATCAAGAAAGAGGTTCTGCTGGGGCAGCAGTTTACACTACCAACCATGAAGCTTACTGGAGCATGAATAGTGGGTGATCAACATTGCAGACAGAATTATATGCCCTGAAGGAGGCAATAAATTATACAATTGAGAATAATTTACAAGATGTTATCATTCATACAGACTCTAAATCTTCGCTCCATGCAGTGTTATCCAGCCAGCACAGAGATAATATACAACTCCTCACAGAAATCCAACATATAGGAAAAGAAGCCCATAATCTAGGGCTGTCAATCACCCTAAATTGTATACCAAGTCACATTGACAAAGATGGTAATGAGAAGGCAGACTCACTAGCAAAAACTGCCACTGCTCTACCTGTTGTACAGGTTCAAATACCTCCAAGTTTCTCACAGATTAAGGAGCAAATCAAGAAGAAAATACTCCCAACTATCATAGTCGCCACAGAGCCAAAGTAGCGGAAGGAAGATCCACTGTGATGTGGTACGAACAAGCCACTGGATACTACTCTTTCAAGCTTGACAAAAAGTTATCCAGAGACAATGCAGTAGCCATACACAGACTAAGACTTGGTTACAAGTGCTACTGGGAGGCAATAAACCCGGTAGTTAAAGAGTGTCATGTCTGTGGAACAGAAGTAGAGGCGCCACTATTGCACTATTTACTGGAATGTGAAGCTGCTGAAGCCCTGCGTATCAAACTCAACATTAATCCAACGACAGCAGCTGCATTTGATGCACATTCCACAAGCATTACAATGATTAGAAAAGCGGTTAAAGAATGGGACTCACTAGTTAACATTCTGCACCTACATCCGTCACCAAGATAATGTTATTAAAACAAGACTAAAACAGAAGCGAATAAGAAGCAGCATAAAATGTGGAAACCCCACCTCCATTTAATACTTTGACCCAAATATCAGAGTAACAAGGTTATCGCGAATAACCGAACTCAATTATGGGCTCACCATAGCCCGTTCTACATGGACATTTCGTTCTGAATAGATAAATCTAAAACAACAACAGCAACAGCAGCCTCGCTCCCTTACATTATGGGCTATTGACGCCCATGCCATCTCTTGGGTGACTTTATCATTATCAATCAATCAATCTCGCTCCCATCACAATTGAGTTGATAATATTCCAGGACCGAAACGTCGTCGTCTCTACATCTTTGGTGTGTGGTTAAGTCATCATATCGTCAGTCACGTTATTGTGACTCATCGTCTGCTTATGGAGGGGCATGTTATTCATATACTTTCCCTACGGGCCATTTAGCCACGAACTTTTGTTATGAAGGTAAAATGGTTTCCTTCCCATTCTTGTACATTCGTAGGTAAGAACGCTCTTCACACAAGGAGGGTGGGATTACCCTGCAAGTGTGTATGGCGTTACAGCTGCTCTCTGGTCACTTTTGCTACGCTTTTCTCTTGTCCGTGGTGCTGGCTTTTCTGCCAGCAACACGGAGCCTTCAGGAACCTGGAGAAAGGAACCCTTACATTATTACAAACAAGCCACATGAAATCAACTCTCTTGTTTACAACCCCGGCGTGCAGCTCCATCTCAGAAAAGCACAAAAAATAAAACTGGATCAAGTTCAGATATATGGAACCAGGTTCGTTCATGAACTGATTGGGCTGAACAACAGCGAGAGAATAATGAAGAGGGAGATTCTTGTATCGAAAAGTAGGAAAAACATAACACCAAATCTAATACCAGAAGCACACACTTATTTCCAGGATAACATGTGCGGCAAATGCCAAAGTGACCAACGTCCAACGTCCGTGCAACATTCAGGAATTTGGACAATGGGGCCCTTTCGGGTCGTTTGTTTAATGTGAGACTCAAGTTTGATTGTGCATCACTATTGTGGGTTCCTTATCTGATAAGTACAATATAAAACTAGAAAATCTGCGAAGACATGCAACAATACTTGTTCTTTATCTGAGAGGCCCAAGTATAGGGAAGGACAACTGGGCCTCCACGACACATGAGAAAGAGAAACAGGAAAAATATAATAATGACATAAGAAATTAGTGGACATGACGACATGAGTCTTAAGGTAATCGACAAAGTACAAAAAAAAATGTTTGAAGTGAGAAACACCAGTGCGAGGGGCAGTTAGCGGGTACAAAGTAGTCATATATATGTAAGGACGAACTGTGTACGTAGCAGTTTTAAACATTATAAATACGAGATAACATGATTATTATACAACAAAACAAATGTTCCTAAAGTTTGCCAATGGAGCCGTCGCCCGTCACCTATAAACTCCTATAGATAGTCACATGTAAATAGACACATACAACCTGAACCCCACAATCTTCCTCACCATGTAGCAGTGTCCTTCGACCGTTTGCACGGGGATGAAATCAAATAAGGAGGCAATCCACGTGCCCCTTTGAAATACCAAAATATTTAGAACGTCAGAGTAGGAGAGAGAGGTCATTAGATCAAGGTGTCCTCTATAGAGGCTTCCTCTCCTGCAGGCAGTCAGTGCGATTGTTCCGTAAATGGTCAATTAGCACTTCGCTTAACTACCTCCTTTAAAGTCGAAGTGGGAGAAATGCCTCTAACGATTCAATTTACGTTTCGCCTCCTAAATATTTTGTTTCGGAAAATAAAGCGCTGTATTGTGTAGTGTGCGCGATGTAGATGGAGCGGGGGGGCAGGGAGACTGGGGACCTAGCGAGATAGACGGAGAGAAGGGAGAGTTGAGATAGGGAGAGGAGAAGAGAGACTGGGAGAAGGGATTGGAGAGAGTAAAAGGAGGGTATCAGAGACGGGAGCCCATCCCTTCCCCAAAGTTTTCAAGAAGTACAAGGATTTCTAAGAACATGTCAGGAATATAAAGACGATTAAAACACCAGGAATTACTTGGAAGGTAAACACGACCAGCATCTCGACTCCATCATCATGGCAACATCTTCTTGTTGCCATGACCGACTCTCACAGGCGTTACCATGACATTATATATCTGTGACACACATAAGGTCATCTGATGTGTACATCATTACACACACACACACACACACACACACACACACACACACACACACACACACACACACACACACACACACACACACACACACACACACCCACACACACACACACACACACACACACACACACACAGTCCTAACAATGTCCCCAGGCAATTTACAACCTGCCAGTTTGTGGTTTTCTTATGCTGAATTCAATTTCAGTGTTCCCTTGGTGAGTCCATTTGCTCTCTCTCGCGCTTCTCCTCATTATAGTTCCTGGCATCTGGGGTCACAAAATGTGTGTGAGTTTCGAGTGGACAGTGATGTGATTGTATGGAAGTAGTGCTTCTGGGTTTTGTGAGGCCAGCGGTGTGATTCGGGGAACGAATTGAGTGTTTCGTGAGATCAGTGGTGAGATTCAGAGCACGAACTAAAGCAATGGGTTCATTTGGTCCCGAGAGATACTGGTGGTGAACTGCCACCCTTCTCTCCCTCCTCATTCTTATCGTTATTTTTCTTTTTCCCCTTCTCATTTTTATCGTAATTTTCCTTTTACTCCTCTTCTTATCCTCCTCATCCTCCACCTCTTCCTTCTCCTGCTCCTTCTCCACCTGCTTCTACAGCTAATAATGCTGCAGTTACTTCTATAAGCGGTACTGCTGATGCTGAAGCTGTTCTCGCTGTTGTAGTTATTACTGCTACTAAAACTATTGTAGATGCTGCTGCGACTGCAGCTTTTGCTGCTACAGATTTTGTTGATACGGCTTCTGTTTGAAGTTCCATTTCACAACATGTGCATTTGACACTGTTGGTGATGCTCACGCTTCTCTTCGGACTTCTACTAGTGGAACTGGTGATCCTCGCATCCTTTGTGTCAGTTATCCTCTCCCTCTCTTTCTGCCTCTTTCTCAACAACGGTAGTTCCTTAAGGGTCACCAGTGGGGATCACTTAGGGTGACTAGTTTACACTTTTCTCTTATGAACTTTGAGTATACTAAGAAAATGCTATTACGGTAGATTTTACCTCGATCTTCTTTGTCTCTGAGATCATTTAGAAAGGTTTTTCTATAGCTATATGTGGGCCCTTTTCAGGCAAGGAAACAACAATTGGTATGAATTATATATATAGAGCAATACAATTCGTTTTAAATTAAAGAAATTTTTTTGAGCAATGTATGGAACAGATTAAATTTGGGACGGAACGTGTAGGAAGGATCAGTAAGGAACTCACGTCTACTTGCTAATATCTCCTGGCGAGGGACACAGTTATAACAGAATCCGAGGCTTAACAGCCAACTTTTCCAATGGGAACAGATAAAAACAAACATGGCTGCCTACAACGCTTTAATTAGAGCCCGCGCTCTGGGCTTCCGCGGCTTCTAATTACACGACAAGACGAAGCTCTCAATTTACAGTTGGCTTTATCTTTACGTTTATTGAAAGCTAAGATTGTTCCAGACTATCTTGGATATATGCAATCCAGTGACTGTGAAAATACAATAAGGGACTGTCCAATGGGTAATATAAATGTGTTTCAGACGCCGGTTACAGGTCACCGTTATCATAACCCTGAGTGTTGAAACTGCCCTATTCCGCCCTTTGTTGATCTCCCGGTCTGTGACTGGTCCCTGTAACTGCTTGTTGAGTAGCTTGTGCAAGGGTCCCTGTAACTGCTTGTTGAGAAGCTTGTGCAGGGGTCGTTGGTGCTGCTTGTTGAGAAGCTTGTGCAAGGGTCCCTGTAACTGCTTGTTGAGAAGCTTGTGCAGGGGTCGTTGGTGCTGCTTGTTGAGAAGCTTGTGCAAGGGTCCCTGTAACTGCTTGTTGAGAAGCTTGTGCAGGGGTCGTTGGTGCTGCTTGTTGAGAAGCTTGTGCAAGGGTCCCTGTAACTGCTTGTTGAGAAGCTTGTGCAAGGGTCCCTGTAACTGCATGTTGAGTAGCTTGTGCAAGGGTCCCTGTAACTGCTTGTTGAGTAGCTTGTGCAGGGGTCGTTGGTGCTGCTTGTTGAGAAGCTTGTGCAAGGGTCCCTGTAACTGCTTGTTGAGTAGCTTGTGCAAGGGTCCCTGTAACTGCTTGTTGAGTAGCTTGTGCAAGGGTCCCTGTAACTGCTTGTTGAGTAGCTTGTGCAAGGGTCCCTGTAACTGCTTGTTGAGAAGCTTGTGCAGGGGTCGTTGGTGCTGCTTGTTGAGAAGCTTGTGCAAGGGTCCCTGTAACTGCTTGTTGAGTAGCTTGTGCAAGGGTCCCTGTAACTGCTTGTTGAGAAGCTTGTGCAGGGGTCGTTGGTGCCGCTTGTTGAGAAGCTTGTGCAAGGGTCCCTGTAACTGCTTGTTGAGGAACTTGTGCAAGGGTCCCTGTAACTGCTTGTTGAGGGATCTTTATGGGAGCACAAAGCGTCCACCAGACTGTGCGACACAGTGGTTGCCAGGATCAGGTTGGGCTACCGTTACCTGTGGCAGGTGGCTGCAGGTGACGGATCCCCTAATCCTGAGCACTCCAGATGCAAACTCTGTGAGCAGGAACTGAGACTTGATCTCACACACTACATCACCGAATGCCCAGTTATCAGATCATTCAGACCCATTGGCATAAGGTACATGGAACTTTGCAATTACTTTATTAACTCTCGAGTTATTGAGGATATCCTCATAATGCACCCAGAGTTCGTCAGTGCAGATTACTAATCACATGTCTCTGAATAGCTAACCATCCTGTGTGATGGAAATTATTAGAATCACATAGCTAGTTTTTTGGCGCACTCTGTACTCCCCATCATATAGTCTAGGGTAACTGCACAAATTCAGATGTACCAAAATGTGTTAATAAAAAATACCTAGCTTATATTCTCTTTATATCTCATTCTCCCTCTGTATTTATCTCTATCTTTCTCCCCTCTGTCTGTCTTTCCTTCCTGTCTGTCTTTATGTCTCGTCTTTCATCTCTTTATCTTCTTTTTATCTCTTTTTCTATCTCTCACTTTCTCCCACTAGCTCTCTATCTCAATTGTGTTGTCTTCTCTTATCCTGGCTCTCCTCCCCTGATACTGCCTGGAATTAACCTGCTCTCCACGTCTCGGATTTTCCAGCACAAGATGGACATTGTCCTCGAAATTAAAATGACTCCCTCGCTCCTCTCTCTCGGTGCAATTTCGGAATTGTCCTATAATTTGATCAAGGCGCTGACTGAAGGTGGCGCTCCCAGTTCGATTCTTTGTATTTGTGACCAGAGATTGGTGCATTCATGTTTTCTGACTGCTTCGCCCCTCTGTCTTTCTGTCAGTTTTTTCAGTCTGACTTTTTGTCAATCAATCCATTGTTCAATTTTAATTATGATAAGTCTATTTTTGTATCTGTTTTCCTAAAATATTTCCTCATATTCTCTCCGTTACTATTTTGGACTGTTTCGTAACTGACTTTATCAATGCATACATCATATGCAGGCAGACAGGTAGCTAGCTAACCTGGCAAATAGTAAGCTTGATACTTAGAGAATCCGCTTGGCGTCTACTCGTTAATTATCCGTACTTCGCTGTGTCTATATATATTAAATTACAAACTCGGCTACCTACATCAATACGTATCAAACGAGCCATCTATTCATCAACCCATTTATTCACCATAATCAAACCACTCATCATAGACAACGACGTTGCGGTCCTTTGTGAACTATCATCATATCTTCAGCTACGTTATCGTGACTCATCGTCTTCATTCTTCAATTCATCTATAAAGTTCCACTAAATAATTGCAGCTAAACCCATCAATCTATTAACTTTATCGCTCTATTGAAGTAATTAGTCCAATGGTCATGCGTTTTCTTGCTCTGTCCACCACAAACTCTCTCAAAATGGCATCTCCCACCCCATAATGGCATCTCCCACCCCATAATGGTAGCTCCCACCCCATAATGGTATCTCCCACCCCATAATGGTAGCTCCCACCCCATAATGGTAGCTCCCACCCCATAATGGTATCTCCCACCCCATAATGGTATCTCCCATCCCATAATGGTAGCTCCCACCCCATAATGGTATCTCCCACCCCATAATGGTAGCTCCCACCCCATAATGGTAGCTCCCACCCCATAATGGTATCTCCCACCCCATAATGGTATCTCCCATCCCATAATGGTAGCTCCCACCCCATAATTGCATCTCACACCCCATAATGGTATCTCCCACCCCATAATGGTATCTCACACCCCATAATGGTCTCTCCCACCCCATAATGGTATCTCCCACCCCATAATGGTATGTCCCACCCCATAACGGTATCTCCCACCCCATATCTCCCAACCCATAATGGTCTCTCCCACTCCATAATGGTCGTGGGTTTCATCGTCACCAGTGAGGCGGGTTGTCTCTCCTTCCTAGTAAGCTCCTCTGGGGGAGGAATGGACCTCTTCCTAAAAGAGAAGTGTTTCTCAGGAGTCATTGCATCTAAACCTTCTGGGCTCCCCGTTGATATCTTTTAACCATTCCAGGAATTGCATGCCAAGTCGAAAACTGGAATTAAGATTTTTCCAGGTTTAGTCGCTATCTGGAAATCAGGGCCTTCCTGATTAAGCTTCGACCTGAAATTTAAGTCGTAATTAATTAAATTGGCAGCAGGAATTCGTCATTCTGGATAAGGTCTTAAATTGGAACTGAATTGCATCATGGTTAAGCCTCAACCAGGTATTCATGGTCTCTACATTAATTCTTAAATCGGAATTTAATCTCGTTTCATAGAAATGTTTTTAAAGCATTCGATATTGTCGAAGAATATAATAGAATTTATTAAGACCTCCATAAAAGTTTTAACTTCGTTCCACATGAGCTATGACATTGGAAGATTAAATCCTGTGGCATCGGAGGCAACATTTGAAATTTGATAAAGGAATGGCTGGAAGATAGGAAACAAAAGAGGTAAGCATTTTTGTTATTACATCTGACTGTGGGACCCTAAGTGAAGAGTGTTCTCTTCAGGGTCCTTCTCTGTGGCTCATAACATATATTACCTATTTACATTATGGTTTGAAAGGGTAAATAATAAATCTGTAAGTGAAGCAAAAAACCGTATTGTTAAGTCAAAATAAAATTTTAAACACCTTCAAAACGACTGGGGACAAGCTGAAGATGTGGACTAAATAGTGGCAGATAAAAATTTAACTTCTGCCATTTGCAAATTTATTTGCTTTGTTAAACAATTCGACGCAACCTGTTTTGAGTTGCGTCGAATAATATATATATATATATATATATATATATATATATATATATATATTAGTATATTTTGGTAGCAGTCTTTCCTGTAGACATACATTATTAAATATGACCGAAAAAGTAAGATTAATAATTCTAACACAAATTTTCTCAATATTTCTTATATTTCTTTTCAATGTTGATGGTAATTGAAAAATCAATTCTCCAAAATTCATTTTTATTTCTAGTCTGACGCGACACTTGAACGCGTTTCGTAATAACTTATTACATTTTCAAAGACTTTTAGTTTACACACACACAACTATAACCTGCAAACACTAAACAGAGTTCTTACTATGCTATGATTTAAACAGCTTTCATTTTATTGTATACCCTCATTTTGGGTGAGGTGATATGTTACAACATGTTATAAACTGCTGTAGCAGCATTGACATTGAGGAGATATACATATATCAGAAAGAAAGGGGAAACTATGCACTGTATTAACATTTGTATAGAACTCTGAGCAAGAGAAAATATTAGACAAATTTAGATTTACAACAAAAATGGTGGGAATATTGTCTAGGAACACCATTGAGGGAAAACAATTAGTAAAACTGTAAATTGGTCTTGACAGGGTCGGGATTGAAAACAATAAGAAGTGGAACTTAGGAGCTGTATTTGGGTTTTGATTGATGAACAAAGTATTCTCATATATCCATGGATTACAATTCGGAATCTTTACTAAATATATCAAAACTTTAAATCACTTAAATTAAATCACTGTGCATCATTTACGCAACAAAAAATCAAGTCTATTGAGATTCTCAATAGCAGACACTTAAGTCCTTTGAGATTCTCGAAAGATTTCAAGTCCTTGTAGATTTCCGAAAAGCCAAATTTCATGTCTTTGAAGATTCCCAAGAACCTAAATTATAGTCCATTGAGAGTTTCAAAAGCCAAAAATCAAGTCCAGTGAGAATTCCGAGAATCGAAATTGATGTCCTTTCGGATCAGAGCACCAAGTTAGAATACAAATCATTAAAGGTTCCCCTTGGAGCGGTAACCGCCCAACGCTACAAAATAGATTGGGCTCTTGCTGTAAGGATGAATAAAAAGCTTACAGTTACTGAGCCGGTGCTGAAAGCCGCTTTCGTCGCCTCATATCGAGCTATCAGCTGCCGAGGCCGTCTGCAGCCCGTGGAGGAATTCCCAGATGGCTGATATCAGGTATTGCGGATAAACGGCGTGAGTTACCAGCTCGTAAAACCAGGAGGAGGGAAAGGGAGCCTGGCAGCTCCCACTGTGTGTGTGTGCGCGCGCGCGTGTGAGTGTATTTACTATTTGTATTTACTATTTTTGCTTGCAGAATCGAGCTATTAGCTCTTGAACCCCACCTTTCTAACCAATTAATTTTTCCTCTCATATGTCTGTCAGCCTCCACTACATTACTTCCTAATGCATTCCATTTGTGTACTACTCTGACACTGAAAAATTCTTTCTAACGTCTCTATGGCTCATTTGGGCACTCAATTTCCACCTGTGTCCCATAGTGCGTGTGCCCCTTGTCTTAAATAGTGTATCCTTATCTACCCTATCAGTTACTCTGAGAATCAGGTTCCGTCTAACTCTTCTGTCTCCCAGTGACGTGAGGTTTAGTCACTCCTCGTAGCTCATACCCCTCAGTTCGGGTACTAGTCTGGTGGCAAACCTTTGAACCTTTTCTAGTTTAGTCTTATGTTTGACTAGATATGGACTCAATGCTGGAGCCACATACTCCAGGATTGGTCTGACATATGTGGTATATAATGTTCTGAAAGATTCCTTACACAGGTTTCTAAAGGCTATTCTTATGTTAGCCAACCTGGCATATGCCGCTGATGTTATCCTCTTGATATGAGCTTCAGGGGACATGTCTGGTGTAATATCAACCCCCAGGTCTTTCTCTCTCTCTGACTCTTGAAGTATTTCATCTCCCAAATGGTATCCTGTATATTGTCTCCTGCTCCTTACACCTATCTTCATTGCATTACATTTGCTTGGGTTAAATTCTAACAACCATATGTTCGACGAATCCTGCAGCTTGTCTAGGTCTTCTTAAAGCCTCAAGCTGTCCTTCTCTGTTTTAATCCTTCTCATAATTTTAGCATCGTCAGCAAACATTGAGAGGAATGAGTCGATACCCTCTGGGAGATCATTTATGTATATCAGAAACAGGATACATCCGAGTACAGAGCCCTGTGGGACTCCACTGGTGACTTCACGCCAATCTGAGGTCTCACCCTTCCCTATAATTCTCTGCTTCCTAATGCTTAGGTACTCCCTTATCCACTGGAGCGCCCTACCACTTACTCCTGCCTGTTTCTCCAGCTTATGCATCAGCCGTTTATTGGGGTACTGTGTCAAAGGCTTTTCGACATTCCAAAAAAATGTAGTCCGCCCATCCTTCTCTTTCTTGTTTAATCTTTGTCACCTGATCGTAGAATTCTATTAATCCTGTAAGGCAAGATTTACCCTCCCTGAACCCATGTTGATGGGTTGTCACGAATTCCCTTCTCTCCAGATGTGTTACTAGGTTTTTTCTCACGATTTTCACCATCACCTAGCATGGTATACAAGTTAAGCACACTGGCCTGTAGTTCAGTGGCGCTTGTTTGTAACCTTTTTTGTAAATTGGGACTACATTAGCCGCCTTCCATATTTCTGGTAGGTCTCCAGTGACCGACTGTACACTGTGGAGAGTGGCAAGCAAAGTGCCTCTGCACACTCTTTCAATATATTTACATATTTACTTTTATATTGACATATATACCTCTAGTTTCAAGCAGAGAATGCGTATATAACTAACACGAAGGACTCCTCTTTACGAGATTCACCAGCTATAATCTTTGGTTTACGTTCCAAAATCTTAAAATCGATTCCAGTGTTGTGTAGTAGAGAAAAATTGAGTTATATCAAGTTTACGTAAAGCTACGAGTGGTCGACAGTACACTTAGATAACGGACCAAACTTACGAAGGTTTTTCTTCTTAGAGTAGCTACCTGAATACCGCCGTAGCCGCCACGAAGGCGCTAAGAAGGAAAACATTCGTAGCTAAGAAGAAAAACATTCGTAAGTAGCTTCGTGAATCTGTTCCCAGAGATCAGCCACAGCGACTCCTCTGGTTGACCAAGGCAGGAAACTTTAGTCTCTTGCAGGTATCATGCTGCCACCACTAGATGGCGTTGTCCATTAAGTGGGGGTTTAGGGAGAATACTCACAGATAGCGTTGACGTCGCTACTCCACTCTCCGACGATGTAGTCGGGTTCGTAACAGTGTATGTGTGTGTAGGGGGCATACTAATGAATGCAAACGCTTACATATCATTCCCTCGTTCAGACCTATCATGCCTTTATCACCTCTCCTTTACCGTAATTTTAATTCTTCATTTCTTCTCATTTTTCTGGTATACCTCTTGTTAATTGCTCAAATTTTCTTCCAACATTGTCCAAATTGAATATTTTTCTCTTCCTTGTCGTCTGATTCTTCTCCTCTTCAATCTTACCCTATTTATTTCCTATTATATTTTCTAATCGTTCTTCTCCTCATTACGTGTATATTTTGTATTTTATTCTGTTTCTATTTGTTCTCTTCCACTATCTTCTCTTTAATCCCCTGCCACTATTCCCAGCAAGTCTATTGTCTCTTCCACTTAGTGAGTAATTCCTCCACAATCCTTCTTCTTATCCACCCCTCCTCCTCCACCACAACACCTCCTCCACCACAACACCTCTTCCACCACCCACAACACCACCTCCACCACCCACAACACCTCCACCACCACCCAGAACAGCTCCACCTCCCACAACACCTCCGCCACCCACAACACTTCCCTCACCACCCACAACACCTCCACCACCCACAACAGCACCACCACCACCCACAACACCTCCACCACCACCCACAACACCTCCACCACCACCCACAACTCCTCCTCCATCACCCACAACACCTCCACCACAACCCACAACACCTCCCCCACTACCCACAACACCTCCTCCACCACCCACAACACCTCCACCACCACCCACAACTCCTCCTCCATCACCCACAACACCTCCTCCACCACCCACAACACCTCCTCCACCACCCACAACACCACCACCACCCACAACACCACCACCACCCACAACACCTCCACCACCCACAACACCTCCACCACCACCCACAACACCACCACCACCCACAACACCTCCACCACCCACAACACCTCCACCACCCACAACACCTCCACCACCACCCACAACACCTCCTCCACCACCCACAACACCTCCACCACCCACAACACCTCCACCACCCACAACACCTCCACCACCCACAACACCTCCACCACCCACAACACCTCCACCACCCACAACACCACCACCACCCACAACACCTCCACCACCACCTACAACACCACCAGCACCCACAACATCTCCACCACCCACAACACCTCCACCACCCACAACACCACCACCACCCACAACACCTCCACCACCCACAACACCTCCACCACCCACAACACCACCACCACCCACACCACCACCACCACCACCCACAACACCACCACCACCCACAACACAACCAGCACCCACAACATCACCACCCACAACACCTCCACCACCCACAACACCACCACCACCCACAACACAACCAGCACCCACAACATCACCACCCACAACACCTCCACCACCCACAACACCACCACCACCCACAACACAACCAGCACCCACAACATCACCACCCACAACACCTCCACCACCCACAACACCACCACCACCCACAACACCTCCACCACCCACAACACCTCCACCACCCACAACACCACCACCACCCACACCACCCACAACACCACCACCCACAACACCTCCACCACCCACAACACCTCCACCACCCACAACACCTCCACCACCCACAACACCACCACCACCCACACCACCACCACCACCCACAACACCACCACCCACAACACCTCCACCACCCACAACACCTCCACCACCCACAACACCTCCACCACCCACAACACCTCCACCACCACCCACAACACCACCACCACCCACAACACCACCACCACCCACAACACCTCCACCCACACCACCACCACCACCCACAACACCTCCACCACCCACAACACCACCACCACCACCCACAACACCTCCACCACCCACAACACCACCAACCACAACACCACCACCCACAACACCACCACCACCCACAACACCACCACCACCCACAACACCTCCACCACCACCCACAACACCTCCACCACCCACAACACCACCACCTCTCACATGCTGGTGAGAGTAACATTCTCTAAGGACTTACAGGTGCTCTCCATTCCCCAACTTTTACTCTATCTGTGTCACTTACATTCCCGCTCTTCCTCTTTATCTCAGACACCTCGTTATCCTCAGAATTATCCTCTTCCTACTGTTCCTTACTGCACCCTTGTTCTTTCTCCTCCACCACTGCAACCTCTCGTCAAAATGGACTCGTTCTCTCTTCTACTTTCTACTCCGTTTGTGTTGGTCTCGGCAGCATTCCTCATCCGTGCTCCCTCTGCCTCCTCTGTACATGTAGGCTGTCTCCTCTACCTTTGTTTGCTGCCCATCCTTCTCCTTCTTATCGTTTTGTATTGCTCATCCTCCTCCTCCTTCTTCTAGTCTTCCTTCTCCTTCTGCTGGTCACTATCGTCGACTTATTAACACGGTGGCCGAAGACTGAAGCCGCAGCGAGCGGGGCCGTGTTGTGAGCGCTGAACGTACCCATACTGCTTGATGACCTGCTCCTGATCGTCCATTTCTCTCTATCAGAATCCGCAACGGAGACTCAGCAGGATGGATTGGCCTGAGAGAGAGAGAGAGAGAGAGAGAGAGAGAGAGAGAGAGAGAGAGAGAGAGAGAGAGAGAGAGAGAGAGAGAGAGAGAGAGAGAGAAAAGAGGTGAAGACTGAGAACAATTTTCTTAGCTCTAACACGACGCTATGTTATCATTCACCCTTGCCTTATGCACCGAGAAGCTGTGTCGTCCGCCCTACAGGTGCCGTCGTGTCGCCAATATTCGCTGTCTTTACATACTTCTCGCTTGTCCTTGCCGTCCAAACTTTACTGGCTTGATGTTTGCGCCAGGAGGCATTACCTGACATTCTTACACTAGTCCACAGCTGACCCCCTGTGCGGCTCATCCACCCCTCACTGCTCTTCCTGTTCATTCCAGCCATCATGTTAAGTATTCCTGCCATCCACCGCAGCCGCCCGTGCCTGCCAACCTCCCCACCTGACCATGCTTGACATCCACCCCTTAACTCATGTCTTTCATCCATTCCCGACTTCCACTTCTCTTTCCATTCTCTATACCTGATATTCACCGATACATATTTTATAATTGATTATGTCAGGATTTTTGTCTCCACAATTGCTGTTACATCATAATTTATGCTCTCAGTCATTTCTTTTTCATAGGCATATTATATTCTATCTTGATTGGTGTCAATTAATACGTGACTTCTATTATTCTTAACTCTTCAGGACAATTTCAACTAACTCTCAAATTTTTAACTACTCTTCACTTCACAAAAAAACTACAAATCACGAAATTAATATGCTATAGAATTAATGTGAATATTAACGTTTATCAACACATTCACTCTCTCTCTCTCTCTCTCTCTCTCTCTCTCTCTCTCTCTCTCTCTCTCTCTCTATCTATCTATCTTTCTCTCTCTCTCTCTCTCTCTCTCTCTCTCTCTCTCTCTCTCTCTCTCTCTCTCTCTCTCTCTCTCTCTCTCTCTCTCTCTCTCTCTCTCTCTCTCTCTCTCTCTCTCTCTCTCTCTCTTTCATTTATGTCTTAAATTGCCTGATAGACTCTGTAGTGTATATGAGCTTCATTCCGGAGACACTTGAATAAGAAAGGAAAAAATCTCAAACATTTGAACCCAAACAACCCTCGACCCTACTCGTTAACCCGAAGACCACACACACACACACACAACATGTGCCCCCTCTCAGGCACCAGGACCGAGCACACACCGCCCCTCTCCGTTCCTCCAACTCTCTTGGAAATGCATAAACATCGACTGGATCTTCGACTGCGGCCACGAGAGGACATTCACCACATAAGATGACAAGCGTTCCCGTAAACAGGAACCTTCGTGGCCAACAGCTGGGGTGTTTTTGTCCTCCTCAGTCTGGTTCATAAAATATAAGACCCTCCCCCATCCAACGTTCAGCAGAGCGCAGACACGTTAACCTCTCATGAATCGTGGACTAACTTCTTTCGGGTGACTGTGACGTATATTTATGTATATATTATATTCCATCTACGTGAGATGAAGGATTTCACTTAATATCTCATTAATTAAATAAGATCTTACAGGCGATAAAAGGAGAGAAAAATGTAAAAATGTTATTTCTTGCAGCAGGGGCACTTAAATAGACTTTTCAGATATCAATAATTCAGGAATCTACAATTTTTCTAGTTATTATAAATGTTATTCTTAAGTTATAACCTTTGATTATAGAACATCATATGCAATAAACTTATTGCCAACAAAATTTATTAACACTAATTATTGACTTACGACAGACTTCATATATATGTTTTCAAGGTTATTGTTCTGTTTCCTCCAAGGATTACCACAGGACTAGAAACCTGCTTCTTATTCTTATAGTTTCTAAAACTAATACTTGAGGTGAAACATTGTGTTGCTCGGGTGACAGCCACACAGCTTCGGTTCACCACCTTTCCTACTCTTCACTACCTTCCTTACCCATCACCACTTCATTACCCATCATCACCAACCTTACCCATCACCACCATCCTTACTCTTCACTACCTTCCTTACACTTCACTACCTACCCTACCCCTCACCACCTTCCCTACCCCTCACCACCTTCCCTACCCTTCACCACCTTCCCTACCTTCCCTACCCTTCACCACCTTCCCTACCCTTCCTCACCTTCCCTACCCTTCAGCACCTTCCCTACCTTCCCTACTCTTCACCACCTTCCCTACCCTTCACCACCTTCCCTACCCTTCACCACCTTCCCTACATCATTGTAATCATCTACAGCTCACACACTGTCTTCATCAGTAAATAAACTTATTAAGAGAAGAAAACATTTAACCTTCATTTTGAAACCAATTGGCCTCGGGAATCCTAGTGAGGATTGAGTCTAGTATCTAGTGAGACTGGAAAATCGGTCTGCCTATGACCCCTCCCAAACACCCACCAGTTACCCTGCAAAGTTTGGTGCTCGAACAGGCCTTTTCTTCTATAAAGATTATTCCCTCTTATGTGTTGCGATTATGACTTTATTCCTACAGATCGAAGTGATCTTTGGCAATTACATTGTGTAAATAAAAGTGAAAATTTCTACCAATTATGAAGAACATAATGTTCGACTTTTCTTCCCAGCTTTCATATATTTGTACGTAAACAGTATCTTCCTGTTATAGAACCCAGCGATACCATAACTCTCCTCTTATTATTTAACAACGTGGAAACGAATACCTGTTTGAGATAACCCGTTTAAGACCAACATGAGACTAATTCCCTGTCATGAACCAACAGGAGAATGATAGCACTACCCGTTACAGATGAACAGTAGAATGATGACCTCCCTCCCGATATATAGAGCCAGCAGTACCAGGTTCCCCAGGGTCCTCCGCTCCACAAAAGGGACATTGTCAGGGCCCCGTCGCCCAGGGGAGAACCTATACAAGCTGATGTGTACCCAGCTGATGTAAAAGTGAGAAGGGAAGGGGGGGAAGAGTGAGACGGTGAGTGTGTGTGTGAGAGAGAGAGAGAGAGAGAGAGAGAGAGAGAGAGAGAGAGAGAGAGAGAGAGAGAGAGAGAGAGAGAGAGAGAGAGAAAGAGAGAGAAGTGCAAATATTATGGTCTCAGTTGATGAACGAAGAGACTAATAAAGACGGGATAGGTGAGAGAAGACTTTCCTGTGGACGCAGTATACGAGAGAAGAGGGCAGGGAGAACGACGGGAAGAATTGTGGGATCAGGAAAGGATCTGTAAGGACACGTTACAAAAAGGAGTGATGGGAGGGGAAGGCTGAGGTGAACGGAAGGGGGAAATGGTCTGGTGATGCGCGGTGCATGACCAGTGGGATGGGCAAACCCAGAGGGAAAGATGTAGGGGGAGGGAGAGCTAGAAAAATATTGATAGGCCAATGTAGGGAGGAAAAGGGGAGAGAAGGGAGTGAAGGGTGGGGAAAAATGCGAGAACATGAGTATTAGGGAGAATTGGGAGAGATGTGTACTCAGCTTGTAGTTGTCATATAACCCTGAAAGCCAAGGAGAGTTGAACTCATCGCTTGGATCTTTGCCTGTGTCCTAATTATTAATCCGGCTTTGGAATCTTCCGCCACCAATTCACTCATATGAGTTTTTCAGTTTTTACTACTTGAAAATAAATTCATAAAGTCCTGCCATTGAAATTCATCTGATGATAAGTTGTGTCCCTATCTTTTTGTTCCCATGATCAATTAAGTATGTCGCGGTCATGTCTCCCATTTTTTAATCATCTCCTGTGACGTATTTAACAAATTTTCTCTTATTCCTTTCCAGCATATTTGAAGCAGTTGATAGTGGGCAGGATTGGGTCACTGTATATGTTGTCTTTAGCAATGCTTTCATGCAGTGACCTGTTAAAGACTAGTACTGGGCAGAGAAAGAACGTTGTTGAAGTCTTACATAGATTATGTAACTCTGGACGCCAAAACATTACTTCAAAAGCCTATCATTCGTACACTAATGTATATCTATATATATATATATATATATATATATATATATATATATATATATATATATATATATATATATATATATATATATATATATATATATATATATATATATTGATCTACTACTCCTCAACCCAGAGGCTGAGGCTATACAAAACAGGACAAGCTAACTGCTATATTGTTCATTAGTTATATTTCCATAAATTTATAGCAGGTAGAAGATGACTCATATATTGATGCAAAACACAGGCAACCATGATAAAAAAAACTATATACTATAAGAACTAGGACCGACATATGATGAATTGCAAAACCCAACTGCTCATTGATGACGTTAACGTCATGGTGATGTAGTTCGATTCTTCTATAACCACGAAGATTCACGTTTACCGCTTAACAATGAAGGCAGCCAAGAAACTACACTACTAAGGAGCATCTCGCTCGTACTAGACAGCAGAGGTTGCAAAACCTTATATGATGTACAAATTTCTCTCATATTCAGTATGCACGGCTCTTCTGGATGGCTTGCCCCTATCATTTATCCGTCTTTTCAACAAGGTAAAGATCCAAGAAAGAACCCAAAGGAACAGACAGATGTCAGGGATGGCACGAAGATCATTGAGACGAGAGAGTGGGGACGCGCCCAGATCCAGAAAACACGGATGAGATGCTTTGGCAACTCCAGCCAGGGATGCACAGGTGTGAGTTGAGCTGAAATATATGACAACGATGGCCCACCTCGAAGATTAGAGAGAAGAGGAGGAGGAGGAGGAGGAGAAGGAAGAGGAGGAGGAGGAAGAGGAGGAGGAAGAGGAAGAGGAGGAGGATGAGGAAGGGGAAGAAGAGGTTAAGCAGAATGCGAAAAAGGACTGGGAAGAAAATCTTAAAATAAAATATTCTCACGAATAACTTGCGTGTAGTAGATGAAGCTTCAGATTGAGAATATAGAGGATTGATAAGAAGAGAGAGATGATCTCTCCGTCTCTCTCCCTGTCCCACACACTTTGTATTAAAGTGCCCAGCATGTCTTCACTCCACACGAGACCCATCATTGTGTCACGTTCACTACCACAGTCGATACTCCTGGGCCTCTTAACCGTCCTCATAATAGTAACTTCGTGCGACACACCTTCACCAACACGTCCTCGCTATATCTGTAAGTACGTGTTGAAAAGATCGTGTGGGACCTCAGCAATTTGGTTAGAAAACAAACCTATCAAAAGGGAAAAGGAGAATCTGAGGGAAAACACCTTTGTAAGACGATTATATTAAAACTATCACTACACAGGTCACTACACAGGTCACCCCACAGGTCACCACACAGGTCACCCCACAGGTCACCACACAGGTCACCACACTGGTCACCCCACAGGTCACCACACAGGTCACCACACAGGTCACCACACAGGTTACTACACCACTAGAGGTCACTACCAGCCTGCCATCGTGCAAGTGGTCTACAATGTATATAATAATATAATTTTTGAATGCTTCAAACAAACTGTTATTGCAGCTGTCAGCACAGAAAGTGGCCAGTTACTACTGAGACATATGGGACATAATATCCATTAGGTAGTGACCTATCATCTCCCCAGAAAAGACTCAGCTCCACACCTCCCAACTGAACGCCAGGTGAACGCTTCAATACTAACTAGAATGAACGCAAGTAACACACACACCATGCACTACCTGAATTAAAAGGACATTATACAATCTAACAATACATAAGTAATAAATTGAAGAATTGTAAATGGAGATACTCTGTATCTTTAAAATATAATTTATGTTTGTTCCATTGCTCTCTGTCCGAGGCTGGAGGCTAGATGTTTACTTTGTCCAACTTTGCTCAGTAATTACTGAGGGGTAGATGCCCAACATGGATGGGTAAGGATCGTCCTATTTTCTCCCATTTAGATGTTGCCAGCTCCAATAGTGATCCCGATGATGCTGGGGCGTGACTTTGTGAAATATATCCGCTAACATACCAGGTTGTGGGATGCGTTGATATACATTCGGATACCGCTGGTCAATGTACATTTCCATAAGTTATTGGTCTTTCTTCATCAATTTTTCTTTGATCGACCCAAGCACTAGGTCCCGGGCATCGCCGGGAACTCCATCTAGTAAATATATATATATATATTTATATATATATATATATATTTATATATATATATATATATATATATATATATATATATATATATATATATATATATATATATATATATATATATATATATATATCAGTGGAATATTCGACTGATGTAAACCTGTAGAGGCGGTTCCTCGCGCCCGGGCGGGGTTGCCCAACCTCTAGTTTTCTAAGACATTAACATTACTGTTGGCAACTGCATTGGCAATGTTACATTGGCATTAGAATATTTAAATAAAGCACTTAAGAATATCAACAATTACTAGCAAACTCCAAAAGTTGCCATAAGTGAGATACAATATATAAGGTGAATCTTAACAGAAATATTCTTTCTCAGTCAGTTGCTGTCTATTCCCAATTGTCTTCCTCAACAGAGTGCCCTCATGAACTTAACATTGCGATTTTCACTAGAAACTATTGTAGCAATCACAGTTAATACGTATTAAAATTAAAGAAAATAAATCAACTTGATTCAGTATGTATCACCAATATGAGAACTAGACCGAAGCCGCATATCAATTTCAAATAAACATGAAGCACCATTACTTGCCTCTCAAACTCATTGTCAATAGGTTTATTGCCCGGTCTCCCGGGAATAGCCATTACACTGTGGCATCCTTCAATAATGTTAGACAAATCCTTAATTACTCTTCATTTCCTGAGACACACGGGCAGATCTGTGTACCACATGGCAATATTTAACAATTCAGGAAGCTCTTTGTGAACACCTCATATGCAAATTTAAAACATCAAAATGTTAATCTCATTGCTGCTATATTCACGCCAATATTTTATCTTTGACTCAAGTACTTATACCTACAGATTGATTTGCATATAGTATTTCTCATTATTTAAGAATTTACAACAATTTTAGAGGGTTTCATACGAAAATTGCGATACCTCGAAAATTGCGAGGGGAGCCGGTCGGCCGAGCGGACATCACGCTGGACTTGTGATCCTGTGGTCCTGGGTTCGATCCCAGGCGCCGGCGAGAAACAATGGGTAGAGTTTCTTTCACCCTATGCCTCTGTTACCTAGCAGTAAAATAGGTACCTGGGTGTTAGTCAGCTGTCACGGGCTGCTTCCTGGGGGTGGAGGCCTGGTCGAGGACCGGGCCGCGGGGACACTAAAAAGCCCCGAAATCATCTCAAGATAACCTCAAGATAACCTCAAGATCGTGCTGCTGAACCGATTACGTACGGCTTAGATCCCATGCTAGAACAACGAAATGAAAGAAAATAACACAGAATCACAGTTCCTGTTCTAAAGGCCTGGAAAGCAACACCATCACAATTTCTCACCCTACTGGAGTTGAGGCCGCTTCAGGGTCGAGGGCCACTCGGCGCACCCTCACCCTCACTTCCAGCTGAAGAATGGGAACCTACTGTCAGAATAACCCACAGCCGAACCTACACGCCAATTAGCGCAGGTGCTGGTCAGGGGGACTCGGGATGGAGTGGAGCGAGGGTGGGTGTGGTACAGAAGGACCACCAGGTCACCCGCGTTGTAATTGAGTTCGTGAAGATCGAACTTTCTACCCTGAAATACATTGGCGTACGCTCCCCTGTCAGTATTGGCGAACCCTCCCTCCAGCCTCGTTGGAAATTTTGTGTAATTGGCGAGCCACAACTCAATATATAGTTTTGCCACTAGGGAGGAACGGTGTGGCGGTGCTGTCGAAAACAATAATGTAAACAAATAGTGAGGAGATAGAGAGAGAGGGGACTCTGCGTGCCTCCTAACTGCCTGTTGTATAAGCAGAAGGAAATCTTTCTCGAACTTTGATTTGGACACTGTTAGAGACCAAAGGACGATGAATTTGATTACTGTACAGGGCTGATGTAGGATATGGATGTATTTGTAAGTGTGCGTGAGAGAGAGAGAGAGAGAGAGAGAGAGAGAGAGAGAGGGAGAGAGAGGGAGAGAGAGAGAGAGAGAGAGAGAGAGAGAGAGAGAGAGAGAGAGAGAGAGAGAGAGAGAGAGAGAGAGAGAGAGAGAGAGAGAGAGAGAGAGAGGGAGAGAGAGAGAGAGAGAGAGAGAGAGAGAGAGAGAGAGAGAGAGAGAGAGGGAGAGAGAGAGAGAGAGAGAGAGAGAGAGAGAGAGAGAGAGAGAGAGAGAGAGAGAGAGAGAGAGAGAGAGAGAGAGAGAGAGAGAGAGAGAGAGAGAGAGAAAGAGAGAGAGAGAGCCAATAGTCTCTATCTCTGCCTCGCATCTGGAACTTGTTTGCTCAATAGTTTACAAGGAAGATCAGGTCAACTGATCACATGAAGGCTCTGGTACACACACTTCACTCCGAGCTCATCTTATTCCTTATAATTCAGGCATGTCCAACTGAGGGTCCCCCGAGCGCCATCTGGGCCACATTTGTGTTGTCATGAGGGCCACACACCAAAACTGAGGGCCCCCGGGGGCCGTCTGGGCCACATTTGTGTTGTCATGAGGGCCACACACCACACCTGAGGTCCCCCGAGGGCCATATGGGCCACATTTGAGTTGTCTTGACGGCCACACCACAACTGAGGGCCCCCCGAGGGCCATATGGGCCACATTTGTGTTGACACGAGGGCCACACACCACAACTAATTGAAGTCATTTAATAAAAGTTATTGCAGAATATTTTTATTACTTAAACTTAGAAACATACAATGTGCATACAAATGGTATAGGCAGCTAGCCACATTCATGAATGCAAAGTAATAAAGCAGTTTAACAAAAGAAAAAATCGAAATTTTAAACGGCAACATAGACTTCTATACTACAGCAAAAATAATAAGGATTTGGATAAGGATTTGGGATGGGACGGGTGGAAGGAATGGTGACCAATCACTTAGACGGCCGGGGATTGAACGCCGACCTGCATGGAGCGAGACGTTCCCTCTACCGTCCAGCCCAAGTGGTTGGGCATGGAGAAAGAGAGAGAGAGAGAAGAGCCGTGAATTTGTTTCCCTTTAATATTTCCCTTCCCTCTAAATTATTTTCTACAATTTCACGAAATAGACGACAGAGGTAAACAAAAAATTGTGCTAAACAACTCATCCACACACGTTATGAAGAAATAATATAACGTTTTCAGTATTTTCTTTTTAGGTTTCCAGAACGTGCCTTGGCTCGCCCGTCACATTCCCCGTGTCATCCATCACTGGGTTAGTGCCCAGGAGCTTTAGATTTGCATACTGGATGTCCGTCCACTGGTGCTCTCATAACACGGCCCTTCTCCCTTCCCAATAACTCGACGCTCCTCTCTCTCAGCGGAAACCCTCTGGCAACTTACCATGTTCCTGCCGGGTGCTCACCGTTCCTGGGTTATCTTGAGGTTATCTTGAGATGATTTCGGGGTTTTAGTGTCCCCGCGGACCGGTCCTCGACCAGGCCTCCCCCCAGGAAGCAACCCGTGACAGCTGACTAACACCCAGGTACCTATTTACTGCTAGGTAACAGGGGCATTCAGGGAAAGAAACTTTGCCCATTTGTTTCCGCCTCGTGCGGGAATCGAACCCGCGCCACAGAATTACGAGTCCTGCGCGCTATCCACCAGGCTACGAGACCCCATTACCATAGTCTCCCTCTATCTTGCCCTTCCTCATTAGACTCCCTCTCTCTCACTTAGCGACGTCTTCCATCATCGTTCCCTCTCTCCTCACACACCCTCTCCATCTAGGGGGGCCTCGTAGCCTGGTGGATAGCGCGCAGGACTCTTAATTCTGTGGCGCGAGTTCGATTCCCGCACGAGGCAGAAACAAATGGTGATAACAAATGACAACGGCTTTAACAGGCCGAAACGTTCATCTCTCACATTTCTTTGTGGTTTTTCCGCACATATATATATATATATATATATATATATATATATATATATATATATATATATATATATATATATATATATATATATATATAGTAATGTAACAGAGGTGTCCTCCCGTCAGTAATGTAACAGAGGTGTCTTCCCGTCAGTCATTCCTGGCAGCTCTAACTAATCAGGATGCCAGCGAGCCTAGCACTACCTTACAATGGGTGGCAGTATATATATATAAGAAATCTGTTGACCCGAACTTGTCGTTCGTTGTCAACAGCGGCGATAATCACGGTAACTAGAAAGGAGAAGATAAAAAAAATAGCGGAAAACAAAGAATTAGCAGAAAATAGAAGGAAGAGGCAATTACGGAAGCGTCCAGTGTAAGGGGTCTCAGTCAAGGACACAAAATAATGATCACATTTTTCTCAGGTACTTAATTGGCCGCCACCTGCACCTGCAAGATCACTCTTCCGAACCCCGTCCCAAAAATTCTGATTTTATAATGAAGTGGCGTCTGGACACCTGAGCCTCAGGCGGTGAAAAAGCCGATTTCCTGCATCAGGTAGATATGTGGAGATGTTTAGAGCATGTGAGGAAATGAATATGTATTCACCTAGTTGTATCCAGCTATATGTGCTAGCGGGGGTTGAGCTTTGTTCTTTTGCCACGCCTCTCAACTGTCAATCAATTAACTGTTACTAACTACTATTTTTTTCACGCGCGCACACACACACACACACACACACACACATGATCACCACATTCAAGATTCTGAAGGGAATTGATAGGGTAGATAAAGACAGGCTATTTAACACAAGGGGCACACACACTAGGGGACACAGGTGGAAACTGAGTGCCCAAATGAGCCACAGAGATATTAGAAAGAACTTTTTTAGTGTCAGAGTGGTTGACAAATGGAATGCATTAGGAAGTGATGTGGTGGAGGCTGACTCCATACACAGTTTCAAGTGTAGATATGATAGAGCCCAATAGGCTCAGGAATCTGTACACCTGTTGATTGACGGTTGAGAGGAGGGACCAAAGAGCCAGAGCTCATTCCCCGCAAACACAACTAGGTGAGTACAACTAGGTGAGTACACACACAAACACACACACACAAACATTGGAACAAGGAAAAGTCAAGGTGATGAAATAAATGAAATGTTGGCCCAGTTTGTGGAGAATATCAAGAGTGAGATGCAAGAAATGATGCAGGAAATGAAAAATGAAATAAGCAACCTGAAAAAGAGAGCTGACAGCAGCAAAGGAGGAGATTCGAACCCTCAAATAGAACAGTGTTGATGCTGAGACTCAGATAATCATCCAGGGAGAAGGCGGAAATAGTATACTGAAAGAGAATGCCACAATAATGCCACTCTAGAAATGGAAGGGGCTGACCATAGAATTGAGAAGGTTTTCAGGCTAGGCTGGTACAACAAAGACCGAGATCGTGTGTTAAAGATAGTGTTTGCAAACAAGAACACAAAGGAATTGATTCTAAAAGGAAAAGCCACCTGCAACATGTGGGAGATTTAAAAAAAGTATTCCTCCAAAGGGACATGACGAGGGAGTAGAGAGCCATGGCGGCAGAAGCAAGGAAGAGGCGCAGGACGAGAGGGGAAAACCAGGAACTCACAGCTCCCAACACATCAGGAGCTGGGCGGACTGCATGTTCTTGGATTGTCGGAAAGCCTTTGACACAGTACCGCATAAGAGGCTGGTACATAAACTGGAGAGACAGGCAGGTGTAGCTGGTAAGGTGCTCCAGTGGATAAGGGAGTACCAAAGCAATAGAAAGCAGAGTTACGGTGAGGGGTGAGACCTAGGATTGGCGTGAAGTCACTAGTGGAGTCCCACAGGGCTCTGTACTCGGTCCTATCTTGTTTCTGATATATGTAAATGATCTCCCGGAGGGTACAGATTCATTTCTCTCAATATTTGCTGCCGATGCCAAAATTATGAGAAGGATTAAGACAGAGGAGGACTGCTTGAGGCTTCAAGAAGACCTAGACAAGCTGAAGGAATAGTCGAACAAATGGTTGCTAGAGTTTAACCCAAGCAAATGTAATGTAATGAAGATAGGCGTGTGTGTGTGTGTGTGTGTGTGTCACTACCACCCTTTTGCAAAGCGATCTGATTTTCTGATACATCTGATCTGATACAATTTATAATCGCATTGCACTGAGTGCATTGCTCAGGCAGTAAACAGCTGCAAACTGAATAATTTAAGCCTTGAATGTTTACATATTATTAATTCATATCTCTGTTCACTGCTGTTTGAAAAGTTCCCCTAAGACTGAGTTGTACGAGATTTGTAAATGGCCGCCCCGATCATATAAATACCTTTAACAGGAAAGCATGTAATACGGGGATCACCTTTTAACTTATAAAAGCCTTAAATGGCATTATATATTGATTATGGGAATTATAATATGCAGGACCGATTAATTTGAATGCGCTCAGCACTTTAACAGGTGTGTGAAGATTATCTAAGTCTTGCTAGAGTAACAACTCAGTGAGCACAGTATACAAGTATAATGTTATCATCGTTGATTCGACATCATCTACTTTGATTCAACGCTGAATGAACGTTACACATCATTGGGCATTATTGTACACGGACACTAAGCAGGCATCTAATTGAATTTATAAATAAGCATAGATAAGGATAGATAAACGAACGAGAGAGTAGAAAGATAATAGTTTGATAAGGAAATAAAAAATTAAAAACAAAAGATGAAATCCACCAGAAAGGATCTGTATTATAAAATGTGTCTCGCTGCCCAGCAAGAGTAAGACTGAGCTAATAAGGAAGTTCTGCTCTTTCCTGCAAATTAGAGTAATCTGCATACCAATGGTGGCCAGCCAGCCGTGTTGAGCGTGTTGGTGGGTAATGTGGAGCAGCTGTGCTCTCTCTCTCTCTCTCTCTCTCTCTCTCTCTCTCTCTCTCTCTCTCTCTCTCTCTCTCTCTCTCTCTCTCTCTCTCTCTCTCTCTTTCTCCGTTCACGCTATTCATACACTACCCTACCTCTTATCACACACTTTCCACACCACTCTCACTTACACCAAACACTCTCACACCACACACTCTCACACCACACACTCTCACACCACACACTCTCACACCACACACTCTCATACCACACACTCTCATACCACACACTCTCACACCACACACTCTCACACCACACACTCTCACACCACACACTCTCACACCACACACTCTCATACCACACACTCTCATACCACACACTCTCACACCACACACTCTCTCAACATACATTCTCACACCACCCACTCCCACACCACCCACTCCCACACCACCCACTCTCACACCAGTCACACTTACATCAAACACTCTAACACACTTTCGCAGCACAAACTCTCACTTCACTTTCTCCTAATCTCCCTCCCTTTCCTACTGGGTAAAAGTCTGCCATACTCTCCCCTCTTTAAGAAAAATAGTTAATAAGACACTATAAATTACTCTGAGTGACAGTCCCTCAAAACACTGATGATGAAACCATTAACTATTTCCCATCTGAATATATTTTGCTTTATTTGCTTTACTGCATACCATATGAGAATTTATTTCGCTTCCTGACAGCGAAGAGATACTTGTACACATGCTGAACGCACATATAGATGAGTACAAATAGGTGCAGCAGTGATTTTGACCCTTTGCTATAACCTTCAACTCCTCTCTGGAATCGGGGGAACTACCTGAAATTTGGAAAGTGGCATGTGTGCAAGCTATATTCAAGAAAGGGGGACGACAGGAGCCACTAAACTACAGACCAATATTGCTTACAAGTATTTGCTGTAAGATGTTAAAGAGATTGTATATAAGAGCGTTGATCATTTAAAATGGATCAGTTTTGATTCCAATCATAAACGTGGATTCAGCGAAGTAAACACCCTGCTTGAGCAGCTTATTAGAGTTCTATGACAATATGGCGAAGTTAAACAGGCTAGAGAGAGCCGACTGCGTTTTCGTGGATTGCAAGAAAACGTTTGAAACTATTACTCATAATCGACATGATCTATACAAGCAGATAGATCTATACAAGCTAGAAAAATACAGGTTGGTGTATCGCGAAGAGTACCTAGGTGGGTGAAGGAATACCTTTCATGAAAAAGCTAAAACGGCCTAGTAAGGTGAGAGGGGGCAAAATGGAGAGAGGTAATAGATGGAATAGAATGGAGAGAGGTAATAGATGGAATACCTGTCGTATTATGGCCCATGCATCCTCTTCCTAATGTGCGTAAGCGATCTTACATGGAAAGTAAGCTCATTGGTATTAGTGCTTGATGATGATCCTAAGCTAATGAAGAGAATCAGAACAGATGAAGACTGTAATGCAAGATAAACAAGACAATCTCCAGAGATTGTTTAAGAAATGGTTACTAGACTTTAACCCTGCCAAAGGCAAGGTTTTGAGGATAGGATTTGGAGACTGACGACCGAGATGAAGACTGTAATGCAAGATAAACAAGACAATCTCCAGAGATTGTTAAAGAAATGGTTACTAGACTTTAACCCTGCCAAATGCAAGGTTTTGAGGATAGGATTTGGAGACTGAAGACCTCATATACAGTATAAGATGAAGGAAGGCAACTTCTAGCTTCTGAATAAGATAAGGTAAGCGGACGGGGACATAATTTGAGATCTATCACCTGAGGACACATATCAGCAGAATAACAACAGCTGTGTGTGCCATACTGATAAACGTCTCGTAATCCTTCAGGAACATGGACAAAGACTCATTATTGAGTATGCTTCACCCGCATGGAACCTCTACTTAAAGGAACACAACATCAAACTAGAAATGGACCCAAAATATCCAGCAAGACTCGTTCCTGATTTAAGGAACTAAGCTATGAAGATTGGCAACTGAAACTCACTGCGTTGGAGGAAAGAAAAAGCAGGGCAGACATGATAACGATCTACATGATACAAAGAAGACATAACAAAATAAATATAGATGCAATGTGCAACTTAAGAAACATTTGAACGAAAGCACATAATAGGGAACGGGAAACACTAATAAGTCACAGAGAAATAGGAAAGAACTTTTCCGGTCTCAGAGCCGGAAACATGTGGAACGGAATGGAAGAAGTTGTGGGAACAAATTCGTTACATTATTTTTAGTGTAACTTATTTATTTATTTATTTATTTATTTATTTATTTATTTATTTATTTATTTATTTATTTATTATATATACAAGAAGGTACATTGGGTTTGTGAGAATACATTGAATAGTACAGTATTTACAATCTTGTAAAGCCATCTAGTACGCGCAGCGTTTCGGGCAGGTCCTTAATCTAACAGATAATATTAAGTAGGTAATTTCTATCAGAATTGATAAATGATAACAAATATATTGCAAGAGAAAAATGAGATGAGAGGGCTTAGTAAGTGTATTAAAGCACATTGTTATATTAAACCTCTGATTGATTACATTGACAGCTTGATTGGTAATTTAAACAAGATTAATAGACACTAATTGAAAGAAAAACTGCGTGAAACAAGTCACTACCGTGACACAAATTCTCTTTGAGAATGTGATTGAATCATGTAAATCGTATTTTCCTATATTGCTGTATCTGATGCTCATTTTAAATGACCTGTCTTTATTTTAAATAATCTTAATTTTTTTGTAATCGCAAATATCTGTTTAAATAGACGGAAAAAGTTTTGTTAAATATCAAATATGTTTGTCTCACATTTCACTCTATTTTTTATTTTTTTGTCAGGACGAGATATGCAAATTTGAAGTTCATCAGCCTTATGAATATTTTAAACAGGTAAAATTCAGCAAAAGAAATACTCTGCCAGGTGACGCAATGAGGAAGGAGGAAAAATGAACTGTATTTTTCTGGGGAAATTGCGTCAAGTCTTTGGGACGATCTTGTTGGTTAGTTAACCCGTGGGGAGGGTGAAGGGAAATATCAGGGGAAATGCGCCAAGGACTCACGACTATATAACACTTGGAAGGGATAAGGATAAGGACTTGGGGTGGGACGGGATGGTGTCCAATAACTTGGACGGTCGGGGATTGAACGCCTGACCTGCATGAAGTCCAGCCAAAGTGTTTGGGACACCTGTTCAACTCTCTGGCTGTTTTCTCCACGATAACCTTCTTCATCTTATATACCAGGTTATCTTTTATACCTGGCTATCTTATATACCTGGCTATCTTATATACCTGGCTATCTTATATACCTGGCTATCTTATATACCTGGCTACCTACTATAATCCTCCAGCATTCTTCCTTCTCGGTCTTCATTCACTTCCTTCCTTCCTTCCTAAGTCTATACACTTCCTTTCCCTCCACCGCCCACACTATCTCTCTTATCAGTTGACACAGTGAGTTAGGCAATACGATGTCTTATCTCTGCACTACCGTGTACGTTGTCTTATTTCTATACTACTGTGTACGATATCTTATCTCTGTACTTCCGTGTACGATATCTTATCTCTGTACTACCGTGTACGATGTCTTATCTTAGGTACTACTGTGAATGATGTCTTATCTCTGTACTACCGTGTACGATGACTTATCTATATTCTACAGTGTATGATGTATTTCCTCTGAACTACTGTGTACGATGTCTTATCTCTGTACTACCGTGTACGATGTCTTATCTCTGTACTATGGTGTACGATGTCTTATCTCTGTACTATGGTGTACGATGTCTTATCTCTGTACTACCATGTACGATGTCTTATCTCTGAACTACAGTGTAACATGTCTTATCTCTGTACTACCTTGTACGATGTCTTATCTCTGTACAACCATGTACGATGTCTTATCTCTGAACTACAATCTAACATGTCTTATCTCTGTACTACGGTGTACGATGCCTTGTCACAGTAGTTGCCGTGTATTGTCGTGCGTCTGGCAGCGTTGAGCTCCGTTTCACTTCTTGTTAATTTTTAATTAAATAAGAACTGTTCTATTTTTGCTTCCTTTGTTGTCAAGGTAATTAATAAGTATGCACTTATGTCTCACTTTGCGGGTGTTATCCTCTATTTGCTCTCACAGGTTCTCCTAATTAAATAGTTCAGAGCCACTAACCAATTCGTAAACGTGTTGCATAGTTTCGAACAGTGATCATTGTGGCTACAATGACAGATTGCTCCCTAACCAACGTAATTAAATTTATGCAAACTGTATTAATTTCAGTTCCAATTACTAACAACTTAAATTGTCTCATCTTATCAGCCTTGGTATTCTACACATCATCTTTATGTTCTACAGACCAGAGGCGTAACAGATAAGGGTTAATTGGACGCCCTAATTATCTTCTTAATACTCCCTCGCACACACACACACGCGCGACAAAACAAACACACCAACACACACACGCACACACACACACACACACACACACAGAGCAGCTGTGTGACTCGAGTCACTGTTGACCTAACCAGCCCCCGTCCAGGGGCATCAGCGTCTGGTCAACCAATGAACTGGACTGTTTGTTCACCGGGTCGCCTCATCCCACCTCCAGCCCTCACACGGCTCACCTGACCATCACAAAGATAGCGACCAAAGCCAACGGTATCAGCGAGGAATAACGTTGACAACAACGAATAACGCTGTGAGAAATAAAGCTCTTAGCGAGGAATAAAGCTTCAGCGAGGCGTTAATCTGGCAAACCTGGGAATACAGTGCTGGTCTGAGTTAATAATGTCTAAGGTTGAAGCGAGTGTGGCTGCTGACGTACTTTGCTGAGGGGGTCCCCGTCAGTTTGGGGGGGGGGGGGCTCTGTTGATCGGGACCTGGTCATGGTGTTGAGGAAGGATGTGTTCCAGGGGGGCCCTCGGCTCCTGTGCCTGCTGCGGGGGACAACGCCACGTCTGCGTCCCCTGCGGGAAGCCTTGTCAGGCTGCCGGAGACGTGATCCGTGAGGGGGTCAAGTGTTACGACTTTCTCGGGAGGCCCAATTGCTTCCGATCCCATGGTGCTCTTCCACTATCTGGGTACCACGGGTGACGGAGTTTATATATAAGGTGCCGGATTGCATGCCATGGCCTCGGGCGCCGCCTGGTGGCCGGGCACCCGATAACAATATGCTGATTTGGGAATCGTGTTGCTTATGGTTTAAGGCGCAGGGAGTTCCCGGAAAAATATACGTAGAAGTCGTAACACAACTGCCCTACAGAGCGGCAAGTCTCCCTCTGACGTTCACCTCTGTTCTCGTCGCCGCTCCTCTATCTACAGCTCATCGCCACCAGCACTTTTGACCCTTATCATCGCCACCAGCACTTTTGACCCTTATCATCGCCACCAGCACTTTCGACCCTTATCATCGCCACCAGCACTTTCGACTCTTATCATTCTCAACATTCGCACGTCTGTTAGCATCTGTACTGGTGCAGACAGTACAGATGAAGGTTAATGCTGCCATTGAAGGTTAATGCTGCCACTGAGGGTTAATGCTGCCACTGAGGGTTAATGCTGCCACTGAGGGTTAATGCTGCCACTGAGGGTTAATGCTGCCACTGAAGGTTAATGCTGCCACTGAAGGTTAATGCTGCCACTGAGGGTTAATGCTGCCACTGAGGGTTAATGCTGCCACTGAGGGTTAATGCTGCAACTGAAGGTTAATGCTGCCACTGACGGTTAATGCTGCCACTGAAGGTTAATGCTGCCACTGACGGTTAATGCTGCCACTGAAGGTTAATGCTGCCACTGAGGGTTAATGCTGCCACCAAAGGATAATGCTACCACTGAAGGATAATGCTACCACTGAAGGGTAATGCTGCCACTGAAGGATAATGCTGTCATTAAAGGTTAATGCTGCCACTGAAGGATAATGCTGCCACTGAAGGATAATGCTACCACTGAAGGGTAATGCTGCCACTGAAGGATAATGCTGTCATTAAAGGTTAATGCTGCCACTGAAGGATAATGCTGCCACTTAAGGATAATGCTGCCACTGAAGGATAATGCTGTCACTGAAGGATAATGCTGTCACTGAAGGATAATGCTGCCACTGAAGGATAATGCTGCCACTGAAGGATAATGCTACCACTGAAGGATAATGCTGTCACTGAAGGATAATGCTACCACTGAAGGATAATGCTACCACTGAAGGGTAATGCTGTCACTGAAGGATAATGCTGCCATTAAAGGTTAATGCTGCCACTGAAGGATAATGCTGCCACTGAAGGATAATGCTACCACTGAAGGGTAATGCTGCCACTGAAGGATAATGCTGTCATTAAAGGTTAATGCTGCCACTGAAGGATAATGCTGCCACTGAAGGATAATGCTGCCACTGAAGGATAATGCTGTCACTTAAGGATAATGCTGTCACTGAAGGATAATGCTGCCACTGAAGGATAATGCTGCCACTGAAGGATAATGCTACCACTGAAGGATAATGCTGTCACTGAAGGATAATGCTACCACTGAAGGATAATGCTACCACTGAAGGATAATGCTGCAACTGAAAGATAATGCTGCCATTAAAGGTTGATTCTACCGATGAGGTGTAAATTCTACCAGCGAACGATAACGTGACTGGAGAGAATTAATCTTCCTGTGCCTGGATAATGCCTCCATTAAGGACAAAAACGCTACTGACGAAGGCTGACACTTTTGTCAGGGTTAAGCACTCTCCAGAAGCCTTCAATAGACGATTTTACATTTACTAGTACACACCCGGTCGATATTATCACGCGAACACGGACCCAAACGTACTCAAGGTGATTCTTCGAGGGAATCGATTCTTCAATTCTTGGCGCTGAACCCCATCACGGCGTCAGAGACGGCCAATCCTCCCTCACAACCATTATATAACTTAATTGTCAACACGACGCAAATCGAATACAGTAGAGATAGATAGATAGACAGGAAATTGTTAGACTGTCAAGAAGTCATAAACACACTGTCAAATAATGGGGTGTTGACAAGAGTTGAAGCCCTGTGGACACTCTTGTGGAACCCTTGAACCCTGAGGTTCGGGTACGATCCCCGGTGGGAACAAATGGGCAGAGTTTCTTTCACCCTGATAACCCTGTTACCTAGCCTAGTAGTAAATAGGTATCTGGGAATTAGACAGCTGCTACGGGTTGCTTCCCGGGGGGGGGGAGGGTGTTGTAACAAACAGAAGGCCTGGTCAAGGACCGGGCCGCGGGGACACTAAGCCCCGAAATCACCTCAAGATAACCTAAAGATAACTGACCCAACCAACACCCAGGGAGAGGAACAATTTCCTGCCCACTGAGTATAGAAAGATCTCTCCCACGTTACTAGAGCGAGGGTAAAATACGGTAAACTAAGAGGGTAAAAGACGGTAAACTAAGAGGGTAAAAGACGGTAAACTAAGAGGGTAAAAGACGGTAAACTAAGAGGGTAAAAGACGGTAAACTAAGAGGGTAAAAGACGGTAAACTAAGAGGGTAAAAGACGGTAAACTAAGAGGGGTAAAAAGACGGTAAACTAAGAGGGTAAAAGACGGTAAACTAAGAGGGTAAAAAGACGGTAAACTAAGAGGGTAAAGGACGGTAAACTAAGAGGGTAAAAAGACGGTAAACTAAGAGGGTAAAAGACGGTAAACTAAGAGGGTAAAAGACGGTAAACTAAGAGGGTAAAAGACGGTAAACTAAGAGGGTAAAAGACGGTAAACTAAGAGGGTAAAAGACGGTAAACTAAGAGGGTAAAAGACGGTAAACTAAGAGGGTAAAAGACGGTAAACTAAGAGGGTAAAAGACGGTAAACTAAGAGGGTAAAAAGACGGTAAACTAAGAGGGTAAAAGACGGTAAACTAAGAGGGTAAAAGACGGTAAACTAAGAGGGTAAAAGACGGTAAACTAAGAGGGTAAAAGACGGTAAACTAAGAGGGTAAAAAGACGGTAAACTAAGAGGGTACAAAGACGGTAAAGACGCCAAGAACTACATCAAATTCATGAGTTTACCCTTAAATGGTCACGATAACTTGTAACAGTTATCTTGATATTTGCTTCTCGTAATAACTATACATTCCTTTTAAATTCAATTGTGTTTCTTTCCATGTTTAGTAATTAAATTTTGCTTAAGTACGATTATCAGATGTGAAGATATATTCGCTATAAATTGAGCAGATTAATGATGTCAAAATATTTCATGTTAATAATGATATAGATAAGATAAATGATACAAAAATAAGGAAAATATTTGACCAAAGGTTCCGAGTTCATGTTTCAATGATAAAATGGCTTGTGCGGAGAGATAGTTTTTGTGTTTCCAACTGCTTTTACGTCGGGACGAGTTGAGTGAAGTTTTGAGAGGTAATGGACTTGGAGTGAGGTACAGGCCGTTCTCACCCCTCTCCAGTGGTTGGTGAACTTCTGATGGAGTAATGCAGGGAATGTAGTTACCGTGTGTGTGTGTGTGTGTGTGTGTGTGTGTGTGTGTGTGTGTGTGTGTGTGTCTGTGTGTGTGTATGTGTGTGTGTGTATGTGTGTGTGTGTGTGTGTGTGTGTGTGTGTGTGTGTGTGTGTGTGTGTGTGTGTGTGTGTGTGTGTGTGTGGTGCTCACCTTATTATACTCAACTAATTGTGCTTGCTTCGTCCTTTGCTTGACAAAGTGCGGGCTCCATGCTGGGGCCGCGTACTTCAGGATTGGTCATACATATGTGGTTTACAAGATTCTGAATGATTCCTTACACAGGTTTCTGAAGGCAGTATTGATGTTAGCTAACCTCGCATACGCCGCTGATGTTATTTTATTTTTTTGGGAGTGGGGGGCCTAAGAGACAGGTTTAGTGTGATGTCAACTCCAGGATCTATCTCTCTGTCCGTTTCACCAAGTACTCCATCTCCTATTCTGTATCCTGACTGGCCTCCTGTTTCCACCATCTAGTTTCATTACTTTGCATTTACTTGGGTTAAACTTTAGAAGCCATTTGTCAGACCATTTATTCAGTCTAAGTCCTTTTGTAGCCTTCTACTATCTTCCTCTGTCTTAATCCTCTTCATAATTTTTGCATCATGAGCAAACAATGAGAGGAACGATTCTATACCGTCAGGGAGATCATTTACATATATCATATCAGAACATCAGGGTGACAGGGTTTCTGTCACCCTGATGTTCCTGTTTCCTAGCAGTAAATAGGTACCTGGGAGTTAGTCAAGCTATCACGGGCTGCTTCCTGGGGGTGGAGGCCTGGTCGAGGACAGGGCGGCGGGGACACTAAAGCCCCGAAATCATCAAGATAACCTCAAGATAACCTCACCACATCACTTATCACTTTCTAGTGCATTCCATTTACTAACTACTCTTAAAGTGAACTAACTACTCTACTTAAAGTTCTTTCTAATGTCTGTGTGACCCATTTGGTTACTCAGCTTCCACCTGTGTCCTGTTGTGCGTGTACCACACGTGTTAAATAATCCATCCTTGTCTACCCTGTCAATTCCACTGAGAATTTTGCATGTGGTGATTGTGAGAATATGGTTTCTCGAGATTCACCCACAGCTGATTTAAATGGCTCATTGCAGTGCACAGTGCACCGACCTTCGTGCATAAGCCCATTTCTCTAAACCCTGGATAGTGACCTGACATGTTGGGTATATCCAGAATGCCCACTTAACCAGGAACACTTTCATAATACGGAGGCTGCCGAATGTCCAGGCAGGAAGTAGATACAGGGAAGTTAAGCATACTTGCCACAAAGGGTCAATGAGTACATTGGCTGGTGCCACGTGAGAGACAGAGGGGAGACGCCAACGAGGCGACCGTCTGACCTCTGGGGTCAACCGGCGCGATGGAGAATAACAGCTCTGACGTGGTCAGTGACGTGTTCATGACGTCACTCCTGCTACTGATCATCGAACATTCAATATGATTGGTTCCCGCTCATTTACTGCCATGCTATTGGTCAAATTGTAAATCCCTTGTGTGTGCCCCACAAGACGCCCTGAGCCTCAGGCAAAAGGATTCATGTGAGGGAGCCCTTACACTGAGGACGTGTCCTGTTCTGTCTATTCGGCCAATAGACTGAACACCATCCTATTCCTCACTATCAAGTTAACTCAGCGTCTTTTCGATATACCCACACTCGCTCAGAATCACGATTGTGAATATAGTATTCAGAAGCCTAAAGTGACAAATCTCCAGAGGGAAACAGACTGGTATCAGGTAACCCCTGGTGACAAAGATCGTTGTGAGTGACCTAGAGTGAACTAAGGCAGTGCCGCCGCCTAAGTAACCTGTGTGTGACTATACTACAAGAGTATCTGCATGGTACCATATAGTAACCTGCAGCGGCCAGCCACTCTGTCCCAAGCGTGTAGGCTCGAGCGCCCGCCGCCGCCCTCACTGTACTACGTGACGTCACCACCTTACTCACTGCCAGTGCAAGTGTGTGTGCGTGTGTCTGTCTGTTAAGCATACAGCACGCCCTACTGCGAGTTCCCTCCGTGTCTACGAGCGAAACCAGCTATCAGGCCACCTACGAGTGCTTGTATAAATGTGCCTGAGTGAGTGAATAAGAGAGGTACCCCTAACTGTAAGTACAAGATCTTGTCATTGTTTTATTGTGTCTGTGTTGATCTGTGGTATTAACCACAGTTCTCACCTTCTCATACCTGTCACAGGTTATAGGTGAATCGACGGTGTATACGTGTTATCTGTGTGGTATCACTGCATTTCACTTATCTGGTAATGTGAGCTTCACATACACCACACATTTAGTTATTGTGTGATATTATTATTGTGCATGTTATTGCCATGTCCCATTGACATGTGTAGTTGTGATTTATTGCATATCATCATTACCGAGTATCCGGTTGGAACTCTTGTGAACCCTTTGCATACCAGCAGTTAGGTTGCTGTGTTAATGATTGACTGTCAACTGTGTTAAGTTAGGTGTTTCTCCACGAGTGGATACGAGTCGTTTAGCCAGACGTCAAGAGTCTCGCTAATGCAACCATAGCCTTTCTGACGCCAATCTAAAGTAAATCAAGCACCCTGTGTATTAGTGGTTAAGTTAGTAAATAAACTACTGTTAAGCTTTATGCAGGTGTTTCCGTTGAGCCACTTCTGAATACTGCCAACATTATTCAAACCTTCAGCTCTAGGTGTCTTCAACACCGAGTTGCCCTATATTCACTAAACTATAAATGTGATGAGGACCCTAGGAGTCCCTTAAAGTGTTAAATCATTGAGGAGATTCCAACGATCAACGTGGAGCAGGACCAGGTGAGGCTAGTCTGAGAAGAGACCCTCAAGGACTCTAACTCGACCTTGCTCCCAGGCCCTGTACGGTTGCTCTCGTATTATCTATTCTGCTAATTCCGACAGCTTCGTGAAGCATCTGCCACATGTACATTGGCGACGTACGCATTGCAGTCGTGAAAGGCAAAAAAGAAAAACCGTGATCATGTCTTTCAGCAACCCGTTCTCGCACTTTCGTATAGTCAATATTGACTTATTAAATATGTGCATATGTGGCATACTAAACATACTAGTTTACCTTGAAAAGCTTCATAGAAAACACCGACCTTACCTTACCTTCTTAGTATGTTAGGAATAAGCATCTTATTGCTTCGTAATTACAATTATTACTTAACCTATTATAGGTATAGATTAAGTAATAATTGTAATACACAGACCAATATATAATTATCAATTCCATGATCATTCCAATGCTTACAGTGATAAGATAATAACTATCCACACACACAGAAAACCTGCAGGGATAGAGCGATGCAAATCCATTCCTCTTACCCAATGTCTGCCGTGAAGGACCTGAGATCCCACTAATGTCTCCTCTCACTGCTGGAGCCCGCTAGCGTGTGTCCCGCATAATTCCCCCTATGAAATGTTCTTTAGTAAGACTTTCGTAGTTTAAGGAACAGCGCTCTAAATATGTAGTAGAAGTATCAATGATGGGCCATCTTACAGGATATATATAAAGGAGGAAGCGAAGTTAATGTGTGCGTAACGGAATACTATGCAATATTGGTGATTAAGAGTAAATGTGTAATCTACAGAAAGCAGGACACGAAATAGTAAGTCAAGACGAAATAGTAATTTGTCAAGACGAGCCTCGCTACATCTGAATGTCCAGTACAACGAGAACCACAGCCTCACACACCCAGCTTATGGTATACAGAAGCCTGACTATTACTGCTCTGGGAGGGCGGACATCAGGTGGTGCACAACCACATATGTGCTTCCACTATGGCCCACACCTGTCTCCAGTACATGTGCTTCCACCCTGGCCCACAGCTGTCTCCAGTACATGTGCTTTTACTATGGCCCACACCTGTCTCCAGTACATGTGCTTCCACTATGGCCCACACCTGTCTCCAGTACATGTGCTTCCACCCTGACCCACAGCTGTCTCCAGTACATGTGTTTCTACTATGGCCCACACCTGTCTCCAGTACATGTGCTTCCACCCTGGCCCACACCTGTCTCTAGCACAGCAAATCTGGGGGTGAGGAGAGGAGGTGCAGGGGTGGTGCAAGGAATCACGGGATTGGAAGACATTTCTCAGAGACAGGAATATATTTCTCAGTGAACTCATCCAGAGGATACTTCTGCTTATAGGCCTCCCAAACCAAATACTCCATGTCGGTAGGGGAACGATCCCCCTGCCTCCGCGGGGCCCCGCATAAGCTCAGGAATCACCAAATCAGGCGGAAACGGCCACTCCCGAAGCTCGCATACGCAATTCTCATAACGAGGCAGGGGAGTGCGAAACACCCCCTCCGAGGAAGCAGAAGACACCGAAGAAGCGTACGTAGGCCGACGAGATGGTTTCGCCGCAGAATGCACAGGAGAAAAAGGCGATGGCTGCCGAGACAGTAACACCTCCACCGATACCGTAGGAGATACAGAAGAGACGGCCAGAGATGGGAGAGGCGTCAAGACCTCCGCCGTTGAAACAGGGAACGAGGAAGGGGGCACGGAATCCCCCAGAGCGAGCAGCTTTTTTTTAACTCTACCACCAGGTCACCACTCTCACCATGAACCTCATCAGGGGAAACATCCCCCCTCGAAGAACCGGAACCATCCAACACAGGTGACGCACCTGAAGCATGATCCACAGGCACCAGCACCAGAAGGGAAGGTCGAAACACCGGCACCAGCATCCGCAGGCAGATGCACCTCTGCCACCACCATAGAACGCAACGCAACCGGAGCTACCCCTTGTGTCGCCGGAAGATCCACAGTCGTCGAAATCGCCAACATTAGCCCAGGCAGAAGAAGAACGCGGGGAACGCTTTGGCTCCGGCCGCACATCATCAGATCTGGAGGTTGACTCAGAGACACGTGCAACATAAGCCGGACGAACCGACGCTCGTCGTAGAACAGCAGCATCCTCAACCACATGGGGTACCAGGCCGGGCACAGGAGGAGGCGCCATATCCTCAGCAGCACCCAGCACAGCCGGAACACACGGCGAGGGCGCAGAGTCAGACGTGGCAAGTGAAGAACTCGAAGATGGAGGAGCCGTGCAGAAGGCAGTCGGAAGATCCACAGGAACTCCAAGGACACGAATTGGAGCAGGACGAGCACCTGATGGCGACACAACCTTAGGAGGAGAGGCGACAACAACAGGAGGTGCAACAGTCGACACAGGAGGCACAGCATCGGCCAAAGAGATGTTCACATCCACACCAACCGAAGCCTCCTCCACAGGAAGCGGCGGGAAATCCTCCTCACCGAAGAGGTTGACGGGCGCAACAGCTGGCGCAGAACACCCATCAGCCTAATGGCCCAAAAGGCCACTATAATAACACGTCCGAGGCTGGCGGGCATAAAACACCGGAACGTGGTATCCCAGGAGTCTCACCGAGGACGGAATGTCTGATCGTAGCCGCATTCTCAGGGTGCGAATATTCGTCCGCACACCATTGAGCGTCCACGATGAAAGCATTTGCAATTGCGCACTAAACAACCATGCCGAACTGGCCGAAGTAACGCTGTAGTAGTCCCTCCGGAAATTCCAATGGTGTTCCGTGAACACTGACATAAGTGAGGGCACCAATCCGACGTGCTGTCACTAACTCGGTGCCATAAACGTCCACCACAGGGACATGAAGCATTTCACACAACACAAGCGCCACCTCAGGGTACCCAACTCGGCCAGAAAACTCGAGGCCCACGGACTGAGCCCGCACTACAAGGGAAAGTGGGACCCCCATCTTGAAATCCATGTCAGCACTGTCCAGGCAGGCAGAGAAGCATACGCCCCCAGCCGGCCAAACTGGCAAACACCCACCAACTGTCAGAGAGGTCAGGCAATACGTCCACACCCCACAGGCAGCTAGGGCGCAACTCCAGAAACACATTCAGCTGTGTAGTAATGTCGGACAGGTAGGGCCGTCCAAGACTTATTATACTTCATATTGGTGTGGTGTTATGTGTTGATTACATTTCTAGGTAAATGTTTATGAAATATCCCCCGTGTCCACATGTGAAGTCCATTTCAGGAGCTCCAGTTCCGGTCATCATGTAGGGTAGTGTAACTGTTTAACACTGGTGTTTTCCTGGTATAGGATATTGTGGCGTGTTACCAGTGTGTTTATTACTAGTGAATTGTGTGTTCCAAGGCTAGTGACAAGTGTAATTTATATATAAGCATAGCTGACCGGTTTAACGTAATTTGGTGGATTTGCCGTGAAAAGTAATTGACGCCGTTACCGGGAGTGACAGCTCTGTCGAGTAGCGTAAATTCATGGGAGTAATTATTGATCCGGGGGAATCGCTAATCATTTCCCAAGTTGATTAGGAGAGTTAGTATCTCCTTAGTGATCCACATAGCGTTTAATAGCAGAGAGCTACAGATGAAGTCAGTGGGTATGACACATAATTATAGTGTCACGAAGCCGAGCGTAGTTATTACTGAGTTTTCAGTAATTGACATTGCAAGTGAGCTGCAATTGTTGGGTCGTGATTCTAATTCACCGGGTGTTGTGTTACTGTGTCGTGAGTGAACTTGTCCATGTGACGAAAACTCGGTGTAAATTTGGTTGTCATCGAAGTCAAGGATTCAGTGAGCATTAATTAAGAAGAGTAATTAATGTCACGTCACCAAGGGAACACCCATTGCTTGTAGAGGTATTGTCGTGCAAGACAGCTTGAGTTAACGTAGATACGTTTGGGTTAATTATCTTTCCAAGGGACAGCTGATTGGTCGGTCAAGGGATTGGAGCCAATCAGCCACTTCAGGCGAAGTCAGACAGTGGTGTAGAAATTCTGGTAGAGCGGAAGGCTTGCATTAACGTAACTGTCTGGTGCAAATTATCTGTCAAGTTGGACAGGCAAATAAGGATTCACAGATATCAACGTAGTTAATTCCGATCAGGGTTTGATCGACTTACACAAAGGCTACATTGTTTTCCTTAACGTAACGTCAGTTATTAAGTATCTGTCAGTTTGACAGGTAATTTGATTGACTCTGTGGAGAGTAAAGTCATTAATAAGTAACACAGACGTAGTGATTAGTTATCAGTCCTTGGGATAGTTAACTAGTCACCTGAGTTAATTAGGGTAAGTAGAACCCCAGAGGGAATTCACTTCGTTGATGTTATAGCTGTTGAGCAAGTGTTGAGGGTAACGTATACGTGAATAATTAAATATTGATCTGTGGGATAGTAATTGATTGCTCAAGGCAGGTAAAGGTAATTGCCTACCTCATAGCACTTTGAACATAGAATTGTAGTGAACTATCGAATAGGCGATAGTATCCGATAACTGAACTCGTGCTGCGATTAATTAGCTGTCCATAGTACAGGAATTAAGGGTATTACTCACTGAATGCTTGACGGGTCAAGTGTCTATGTAATTCCGAATTACGAGTGATAGTTGTGGCAGTTTGTCTTGTCTGTGGGAGACAAGATTAAGTTAACGTAAGAGTTGTTGCTCACTGCTGTTGGCAGTGAATTAACATAATTGCCACTATCAGTATTAACGTAATTAATTAGTCATTGATTGTTGATCGTCCATGAGACGAAGTGTTAACGTAAGAATCTAATAAGGTGGGTTGCTGGAGTTCCCAGTAATCCCACTAGTCATTGTGATACCATTGAAGGCTATTAGATTAATTGCATTGCAACTGCCTTGCTAGGGGGGAGGGGGATACAAAGAGTGCATAGTAACTGATAGGAGGTTACTGGAGATTTGTCTTATAACCTACTATGTTGTTGTTGCAATAGTGATTATAGACTTAGTATCTTATTTCTTGATTGTATCCTCTGTGAACACTCAGTATTGTTCAAGTTAGTTCATTTATCCAGCATAACGTGATTAGAGGTAGGATCCTGTGGTTATACTCGTGGCTGGTGTCTAGCTGTCGTAAAGGTGTCACAGGAAGGATTCAAGTAACATCAGTGATATTTTTCTTGTAGTAGTAGCTAGTACTGGTTGAATAAACTGTGTTTTCAAGTTGAACACTGTTTTTTCTAACACCCCGCACTATTAATGATTTACATATGTTTTGCCACGCTCCCTGAATGTTGTTGTTGTTTAAGATTCGCTACTTGGAACAAAAAGTTTCAAGTAGCACGGGCTATGGTGAGCCCGTAGTGGGCTTACCTGGCACAGGAGAGGGGCTGTGTTCCCTGAAGTTATTGTTATTTATCTGAGAATGCTTATTGAGCCGCGAGCTGAATTCATAACACCCCACATCAATAAATATTGATGTGAGTTCCCGTGATGTGACACCCGTTAGATTCACTCCAGCGAATGACACATTTAGCATGTTAGCTAATGATTTTTCATAGCAAATTCTAGTACATCCGTAAACTTTAAACTGAAAGTGTAGATGGGCCTCTGGAGGCCCATCTACACTTTCAGTTTAAAGTTTACGGATGTACTAGAATTTGCTATGAAAAATCGGGCATTATACTAAACAATTCATTAGGCATCTCTCATATAAAGAGTACTGTGCTATGTTCACACTTTGCTTATAGCTTTATTAGTCAACAATGGCTAGCATCAATAACAACGTAAATTAGCCTTTTTATGTTATTTCTCATTGTTATTTTTCCGTTTTTTTTTCAATAGTATTCTTTAAGCTTAGGTTATGTTATGAAAGATATTTAGATAATTCCATTTGAAGGTATTATTAGGTATTAAATATGCCTTTTAACTCTTGTTATTATAATTTTTGTGTAAAATTCTAAATAGTTTGGAAACAAGCGGGCTAAATTATGGAGAAATTACCGGAGTAATTTCCGGTAGGATCACAAGAGACATGAGATCGCTGGGAAGTTTCATGAGCAAGTGATACACATGAATGAGTCTGTGGAGCTGGCACTTGCAGCTGCCTCATACGAACTATAATGAGCTTACTGTTTCAGTTATTCTTATGTTCATATATACTATCACTGTCCATGTCGTAGCATCTCCATCTTGGAGTATACTGGAAAGGTATACTTTAGCGGAGCCCAGTTGACGATCACTTGGCCTTTCAATGTTTTATAAAATTATTTTATTGATCCTAGGGTAAATAACTCATGGGTTATGAATATGGATTCATTCCACTATCGGTAAAATATAATATGTATGGTTATAATCAATGACTCTTGAATAGGCCTGATTACATTCCACAAGCGGTTCACTGCCCCAAGTCTGCTTTCATTTCAGTATCGACGCAATGGAACAAATCTGGTTACTCAAGCTACACAGCAGCTGTACTAAATGCATTCCACTAGCAACACAGTGGAACAATGCTGATTACATTCCACCAGCGTCACACTGGAGTTTGATTACGTTTCAATGAGTCTCTTAGCTCAATTATTCTCTCATATCCTCGTCATCCCAGCAACACGGATTTCGGTGAACCAATTCTGAGGTGATATTGTGCAAGTCTGCGACGATGTTGAAGCCGCTGCTGATGTTTGTGCTGAAGCTGCGGGCGCGTCTGCTGATGCTGATGTTGGAGCTGCTGCTGCTGCTGCTGGAGGCATTGGTGCTGTCTAAGGGTGCTATGGCTGTTGTCCCCCATGCTGGAGGCGATAATGGTGCTTGAATTGATGTTGGAGGGGAAAGTGCTTCTGTCTGCGCTGAACGTTTTGGCTTTTCTGCTGTTGGAGATGCTTTCTGAGGCGCTACTGTTGTTTATGAGTACTAGTTGGAGCAACATGAGTACTAGTTGGAGCAACATGAGTACTAGTTGGAGGAACTAGTACTCATGTTGGAGGAACTAGTACTCATGTTGGAGGAACTAGTACTCATGTTGGAGGAACTAGTACTCATGTTGGAGAAACTAGTACTCATGTCGGAGGAACTAGTACTCATGTTGGAGGAACTAGTACTCATGTTGGAGAAACTAGTACTCATGTTGGAGGAACTAGTACTCATGTTGGAGGAACTAGTACTCATGTTGGAGGAACTAGTACTCATGTTGGAGGAACTAGTACTCATGTTGGAGGAACTAGTACTCATGTTGGAGGAACTAGTACTCATGTTGGAGGAACTAGTACTCATGTTGGAGGAACTAGTACTCATGTTGGAGGAACTAGTACTCATGTTGGAGGAACTAGTACTCATGTTGGAGGAACTAGTACTCATGTTGGAGGAACTAGTACTCATGTTGGAGGAACTAGTACTCATGTTGGAGGAACTAGTACTCATGTTG
>NC_091219.1:21290643-21313143 GCF_040958095.1 Procambarus clarkii
TGTAGAGAGAGAGAGAGGGAGAGAGAGAGAGAGAGAGAGAGAGAGAGAGAGAGAGAGAGAGAGAGAGAGAGAGAGAGACAGAGACAGACAGAGAGAGAGAGAGAGAGAGAGAGAGAGAGAGAGACATAGAGAGAGAGAGAGAGAGAGGAATATGTGGGAAAGAAGGATCTAGACTTCAAACACTTTCTCAAAATGACTGACAAAAGATTTTATGACTGACAAAACCTTTCACTTTATATTTTTTTCCCCGCGAAACTGTTGATCGTTCAAGTTTTAATCCAGTTTTCAGTGGTTTAAAAGAAACAAGTTTACCCCAAGGACTTGACGCAATTTTCCCGGGCAAATAAAGTTTATTTCTCTCCAACCGCTGTTTTTCCCCGCCAGTAACATCTTTTCTTCCGAAGGTTTTTCGTGTCTCAAAAATTCATGAGGGCGATGAACTGTAAATTTGCATATCTCGGGCAGGAAAACTTTGGCAAAGAAAGAGGAAATGTGTAGCAAAAGACTTTTGATATTTAAGCTGGTCATAAGAGTGCCATTGACACGGGCACGGGCCGTCCCACGGGGCATGCCAACCTTGTCATCTCTAGATAACAAAGAGCTTGTGTGTGTGTGTGTGTGTGTGTGTGTGTGTGTGTGTGTGTGTGTGTGTGTGTGTGTGTGTGTGTGTTTACTATTTGTGTCTGCAGAGTCGAGCACTGCTCCTGGACCCGTCTTTCTAACCAATCTATTTTTCCTCTATTATGTCTACTACACATATTTCTCTTACTCATGCACACTCACAAACACCCAGGAAGCAGCCCGTAGCAGCTGTCTAACTCCCTGGTGCCTATTTACTACTAGGCGAACAGATGCATCAGGATGAAAGAAACGCTGTCCATTTTTTTTGCCTCTGCCGTTGATCGAACCCGGGCCCGTAGGACTACGACCTCAGAGCACTGTCCACTCAGCCGCGAGTCCCCCTGTCTCGCGGGTGAGTGTGTACTCACCTAGTTGTGCTTGCGGGGGTTGAGCTCTGGCTCTTTGGTCTCACTTCTTAACTGTCAATCAACAGGTGTACAGGTTCCTGAGCCTACTGGGCGCTATCATATCTACACATGAAGCTGTGTATTGAGTCAGCCTACATCACATCACTTCCTAGTGCATTCCATCTGTTAACAATGTGGCCACAGGGGCCATGTGACTCAAATTTTAACAGTTGTTCAATCTCTCTCTCTCTCTCTCATCTCGTCATTCTCCTCCCCTTGAAAGACAATTAATTTTCCGTACCTTACCCTCGCTCCATCTTGTACTTCTATGTTTCCTAATTAGCTCATCTGGATCTTGTTTCGTTAATATTATTTCTCCCTTTGTACTTTGCTCTCACCATATTCAAGTGATATCTTCTTTCTTCATCAAAAATTGATATCTTAAATCTCTTTCTTGAGCTGACATTATATATATATGTCATCTACTGACACATCTCTCTCTCTCTCTCTCCATCACCAGCGGACATCTTATGTCCATCAGGAGCTGACATATCACTCCATCATCGACATGATATCTATCACCTCTTCATTGTCAGCTGTTATGACCTGGTTCAATTAAGGCTCGAAAATAATAGTCACCCAAAGGAAAAAATCCTCAACTTTAACTCTGACAGAAAAAAACAAAAGGGGGTCAGAAATAACACGTGACTAAATTTTTCCAGTATACTTCCACCGGCAACATTTAATAATGAACAAGCTTCAACACACTCAGACTAACACAACACCACGTGACCTGCTCCGGAGTGGAGACAGAGACTCGTGCACTATAAGTTATGTAAGCAAAACACAATAATATGAATTCCCACTCTGTTGGGAAATACTAAAATGATTGGCTAACTCCTCTACTGTCTCTTTAAAATGACTTATCCTACTAAACATGAAGAGGGCCATACCCTGAGAATCACCAGTCCACGTCTCCCATCGAGCAGCTCCAGCGTACAACTGAACACCCAGGCTGTAGCCTGCCTTCAGCCTACGTTCAGACAAATGTGTTCAAACGCCCTAGGCCTAAATAATTCCTTGCTCATCTACGTCCAGCAGCTTAGCTCTCCATGTTTCTGGTGAAAGGGGAGGGAGAACAGGAAGAAAAGGGGGGTGGAAGGAGGGACTCGGCGGGAGGAGTGGAGGGGAAGAAGGGTGGGGATTGGTTGTGTGGAGAGGGAGATTTGGCTGAACATTTGAGTGGGGGCAGGGAGGGTTTGGGGTAGGGGGGGTTTCTATGCAGAGGAGGGTGGCGGGATTGCCCTCCCATCTGGTGTTACTGGGTAGCTGGTTGTGGGTTCCCCCCTCGCCTCTGGGGGGTGTTGTGTTGGGAGCTGTGACTTCCTGGTTTTCCCCTCTCGCCCTGCGCCTCTTCCTTGCTTCTGTCGCCACGACTCTCTCCTCCCTCGTCATATCTCTCTGGAGGAATATATTTTTGAATTCTCTCACGTTTTTCAAGGAGCTCTTCCTTGCTAGAATCTTCTCCTTTGTGCTCTCATTTGCAAACACTATCTTTATCACTCGGTCTCGGTTTTTGGTGTACCATCCTAGCCTGAAAACCTTCTCAATGCTATGCTCAGCCCCTTCCATGTCTAGTGCCTTCAGCACTTCATTCACTGCCGCTTTGTCCTTGTCATTCCACTCTGTCCTATTGGAGCCTTCCTGCTCTTTAATACCCACAGCAACCACTGATGTGTTCCTTTCCAGCAGTTGTGTGTGTGTGAGTGTGTGTGTGTGAGTGTGTGTGTGTGTGTGTGTGTGTGTGTGTGTGTGTGTGTGTGTGTGTGTGTGTGTGTGTGTGTGTGTGAGTGTGAGTGTGAGTGTGAGTGTGTGTGAAGTGCTAATAATAGCTGAGGTTCAGCAGCTTTGTGACAGTGAAGGTCAGCTCTCGTACGCGAATTCATGAATAAATATATAAACACGCCCGAATATATAAATATAAATCCAAATTAACCACCAAATAAAAAAAACGTATTAAGCAAGCAAGAAGAAGAATGGACAAAAATAAAACAAGTAAATAGGTTTCATATACAATAAAATACAATGAAAAAAAAACATATACACCACCCCAATTTAATACACCACTGTATAATACAGCACAATACGATACAATACAATATAATACAACACTAAATAATACAACATAATTTAATTCAAGAAAATGCAGCCAATATGGAAATTTTGAAAATAGGTTAATAGGAAATGAAGGTGCAAAATCTCATAAATCATTCTTACTTGGAAATCTTGCAGTGAATATAATTTAGAGGACTCGGCAGCCCATCCTCCAGACCAGGAAGAGCTGAATCAGCTCGTTTACACGACAGTTTAAATTACTTCAAATATATCATGGAAAATGGTCTCAAAAATGTGTTATTCACATGCAGTGAAATTAGAGCAGGAATTCCCCCTACTGCGTCTAGGTAATCCTCTCCTGCGTCCTGTTCATCGCTTCTGGGTACTGTCAATCCCCCCCTTCTGTATCAGTGTTAATCCCATTGTACGTTCTATTACTTCCCCCCTTTTGCGTCCTTGTAATCCCTTCCTGCATCCTGTTAATCCCTTTATGTGTGTTGTTAATCCTTTTCTGCTGCTTCTTAATCTTCTTTCTGCGTCCTGTTATTCCCTCTTCTGCGTCCTGTTAATCCCTCTTCTGCGAATTGATAATCCCTCTTCTGCGTCCTGTTAATCCCTCTTCTGCGTCCTGTTAATCCCTCTTCTGCGAATTGATAATCTCCCTTCTGCTCCTGTTAACCTCCTTTCTGCGTCCTGTTAATCCCTCTTCTGTGTCCTGATAATATTCCTTCTGCGTCCTATTAATCCTTTTCTGCGTTGTGTTAATCCCTTTCTGCATTTTGTTATTCCCATTCTGCAAACTATTAATGTCCTTCTGCGTCACTTCTGGGGTGTGAGTTTTCAGTTGCATATATGCCTGGACACCGTTCAGGCTTGTTAGCATTTGTGTTCCTCACGTGTGCCCCAAAGGATGAGGTGATTTGATAAAATACCATGTCCAAGATAACCAACAGAGTGCCGGCGGGGGGATGGGAATTAGCCTCGGCTACCATCCTCTTTTGTCCGGTCGTGTTGGTCGAGTGGTTAAGGGATCCTGTACATCAGATGCATTGCTTCTGGCAGTATGGGTTCAAGTAACTTCTTGGGTGTGAGTTTTCAGTTATATATATATATATATATATATATATATATATATATATATATATATATATATATATATATATATATATATATATATATATATATATATATATATGTCGTACCTAGTAGCCAGAACTCGGGCCTTGCATAGTAGGCTCAGAAGTGAGTTCTGGCTACTAGGTACGACATATATATATATATATATATATATATATATATATATATATATATATATATGTCGTACCTAATAGCCAGAACGCACTTTTCAGCCTACTATGCAAGGCCCGATTTGCCTAATAAGCCAAGTTTTCCTGAATTAATATATTTTCTCTAATTTTTTCTTATGAAATGATAAATCTAACCATTTCATTATGTATGAGGTCAATTTTTTTTTATTGGAGTTTAAATTAACGTAGATATATGACCAAACCTAACCAACCCTACCTAACCTAACCTAACCTATCTTTATAGGTTAGGTTAGGTTAGGTAGCGGAAAAAGTTAGGTTAGGTTAGGTTAGGTAGGTTAGGTAGTCGAAAAACAATTCATTCATGAAAACTTGGCTTATTAGGCAAATTGGGCCTTGCATAGTAGGCTGAGAAGTGAGTTCTGGCTACTAGGTACGACATATATATATATATATATATATATATATATATATATATATATATATATATATATATATATATATATTCTCTTGAAGCCACCACAGAAGGGAATTACATTATTACATGTAAACAGCCAGTAACTTAGATGATTAGTTACGTGAGCATGAGTATAGAGGAGCACCAATATGTACACAGGGAGCTGTGTGCTTTTAATCAGTGATTATACACAGCTCACAGACCGAGCCGCGATGACGTTGATCCTCGGAATCGCCGAAGGGTAAGGTAGTCCTGAACTATGTTTATGACAAAGGTATACGTGCTGGTTGGCCAATAAGCAATTGTGTTGATGCATAATAACCCTCTCAGAGGTTGTCTGGCTTCACACCAAAACCAGGAACACTTGCTGTGAAAGATACAGGAACAATACAGGAACGGAGCCGGTCGGCCGAGCGGACAGCACGCTGGACTTGTGATCCTGTGGTCCTGGGTTCGATCCCAGGCGTCGGCGAGAAACAATGGGCAGAGTTTCTTACACCCTATGCCCCTGTTACCTAGCAGTAAAATAGGTACCTGGGTGTTAGTCAGCTGTCACGGGCTGCTTCCTGGGGGTGGAGGCCTGGTCGAGGACCGGGCCGCGGGGACACTAAAGCACCGAAATCATCTCAAGATAACCTCAAGATAATAGTTGGCATTCATCTTCCTCAACTCTCCTTACCTCTCACCTTTTATAAGTTCTCTCACCTAACCCTTACATTTGTTCTACGTGCTCACTCCTTCCCTACAACGTGCTCTGTTGACTCCTCACTTTCCTCACCTGTCGTCCACAAGCCCCGACCTCACCTCACTCCCACAGTCACGTCTACTTCATTCACCTCACCTTCACAAGCCCTGTCCTGATTTCACATTCGTAATAGTCGCCTTGTTGCATCACCTCTATTATCTCAGGCATCCTCATATCAGTGACAAGCACAAATCACTTCACTTCACCTACCTGGTCACCACTCAGTTTCCTCTCTGTCTCTACTCACCCCTCAGTCTCCTCTCTCTTCTCACCCCTGAGACTCCTCTCTCTCCTCACCCCTCAGACTCCTCTCTCTCCTCACCCCTTAGTCTCCTCTCTCTCCTCACCCCTCAGACTCCTCTCTCTCCTCACCCCTCAGACTCCTCTCTCTTCTCACCCCTCAGTCTCCTCTCTCTCCTCACCCCTCAGACTCCTCTCTCTTCATCACCCCTCAGACTCCTCTCTCTTCTCACCCCTCAGTACTCCTCTCTCTTCTCACCCCTCAGTCTCCTCTCTCTCCTCACCCCTCAGTCTCCTCGCTCTCCTAATCTCGCCCTCTTCCTTTTCTAAGTACAATAATTTACTAGAAGTGGTAACACTCCTACATGCTAAACAATCACTTCCAAATAAACAAAGATTTAGTTATGTGTAATAAGCGACGGATGTCGTCTGACGAGGCCTAGGCTGTTATTCGACGCGATAACATGCACGCCCACTCCCTATATAACTTTTTCTCTTCCAATACAACACCGAAGGTCTTCCCTGTCCGTGCCTCAGCCTCCTCTTCCACCACTATTCCGGCAGGAGCCAGCCTGCATTAACATCATCTCACGGACCCGCTGGCACGGTAATTGGATTTATGCTATTAGCCGTCTCCAAGTGCCTGTGCCAGGTCCTGCTTAACGTATGTTTGATGACCGGCCGGAGGAGGTTTTGAAGAGGTTGTCCCGATGGGGAACGAGAGACGGGTTTGTTGTCCTTGAGGCCTTAACCTTCGTTTGATGAATGGTGATGAGCGATGCAGTTTTGACGACCTCCTGTTGGCTGGCTAATACGTTTTCTGCGTTTTGAAGGTTTGCGTTTGTGTTTTGTGGGTCTGCTTTAGTGTGAGTTTGTAAGTGCGTGCGTGCGTGCGTGCTTCATTAAACATGGCTAGAGTGAGAGTTTCTCCTGGGACCCGAACTCCTAGTTATTAGAATATATGCCTCGCCGCGCTCAGTTAATTTATTGCACTTAGTTTTCAGAACATGGAAGCTCACAATAACGTGGACTGAACACATGATAACCAAACCACACATCTGAAGATAGGCAAAGGGACGACGTTTCGGTGCGTCCTGGGGCCAGATTCACGAAAACACTTACGCAAAAACCTACGAACCTGTACATCTTTTCTCAGTCTTTGGCGGCTTTGTTTACAATTATTAAACTGTTAATGAGCTCCGAAGCACCAGGAGGCTATTTAGAACAATAACAACAGTTGAATGGGAAGTTTTCATGCTTGTAAACTGTTTAATAAATGTAACCAAAGCCGTCAAAGATTGAGGAAAGATGTACACGTTCGTAAGTGTTTGCGTAAGTTCTTTCGTGAATCTGGCCCCTGGACCTTTAACAAGTCGTGATAACGTGTGGAGAGAGAAAAGGGTATCAAGACCGAAACGTTGTCGCTGCTCCATCTTCTGTGTTGTGGTTGGGTCAACAACATGTTATGGAGCGAAGAGGTAGGGAGGGAAGGGAAGGGTACTATCATAGGAAAGCTCCATGTTATTACGAATATATAGCACTGGGAAGGGGTCAAAATAAGGATTTGGGATGGGACGGGGGAAGGAATGGTGTCCAACCACTTGGACGGTCGGGGATCGAACGCCGACCTGCATGAAGCGAGACCGACGCTGTACCGTCTAGCCAAAGTGGAAGGAGAGGTAAGGAGGGAGAAAGGATGTGTTGGTTCGCGAGGCAGAGGTGTTGGATAGTAATTTGTGGAAGCGACGTGAGTACTTACCTGGTTTCACTTACCAAGATGTACTTGCCATAGTTAAGCATTGTGATTTTTTTTGTCCTACCTCTCTACAAGCACTCAATTGGTGTACAAGTTTCTGAACATATCTAGTTCTATCATATCTATATTTGAAACTCTGTATGTGTGTATGTGTGTACTCACCTATTTGTACTCAATTATTTGTGCTTGCGGGGGTTGAGCTTTGTCTCTTTGGTCCCGCCTCTCAACTGTCAATCAACTAGTGTACAGATTCCTGAGCCTACTGGGCTCTATCATACCTACATTTAAAACTGTGTATGGAGTCAGCCTCCACCACATCACTTCCTAGTGCATTCCACTTGTTGACTACTCTGACACTGTAAAAATTCTTTCTAACCTCTCTGTGGCTCATCTGGGTACTAAGTTTCCACCTGTGTCCTCTTGTTCGTGTTCAACCCGTGGTAAAGAGTTTGTCTTTGTCCACCCTGTCAATTTCCCTGAGAATTTTGTAGATGGTTATCATGTCTCACCTTATTCTTTTGTTTTCCAGAGATGTAAGGTTCAGCTTCCTCAGCCTTCCCTCGTAGCTCATACCTCTCAGTTCCGGGACAAGTCTGGTGGCATATCTTTGAATCTTCTCTAACTTTGTCTTGTGTTTAACTTGGTATGGACTCCATGCTGGAGCTGCTTACACCATAATTGGTCTTACATAAATGGTATACAAGGTCTTGAACGATTCCTTACACAAATTTCTAATGGCAGTTGTTATGTTGGCCAATCTAGTATATATGATGATATCCTTTTGATGTTAGGTTCTGGGGACAAGTTCGGTGCGATATCAACCCCCAGATCTTTCTCTCTATTTGATACTTGCAAGATTTCACCTCCCTGGTGGTACCTTGTCTTCAGCGTCCTGCTTCCTTTGCCTAATTTAATTTCTTTACACTTTCCTGAGTTGAATTTTAGTAGCCATTTTGTAGACCATTCTTCCAATTTGTCCAGGTCGTCCTGTAGTCTCTGTCTATCTTCATCTGCATTGGTTCTTCTCATAATTTTAGCATCATCAGCAAACATTGAGAGGAATGAGTCTATAGCCCTCTGGAAGATCGTTTACATATATCAGTAACAGGATCGGTCCAAATACAGAGCCCTGTGGGACTCCGCTGGTGACATCTCGTCACTCTGATGTCTCCTCTACCCCCTCCACCTCACAGTTACTCGCTGTTGTTATATTATATTCCGCTACTCGGAACAAAATGTTCCAAGTAGCACGGGCTATGGTGAACCCGTAGGTAGGACTTACCTGGCACAGGAGCGGGGCTGTAACTCAGTGAGTTACTCGCTGTTTCCTGTTATCTTGATACTCTCTTATCTAGTGGAGCACCTTACTTTTTACTCCTGCCTGTTTCTCCAACTTTTGTAATAGCTTTTTATGGGGAACTGTGTCAAAAGCTTCCTGACCCTCCAAGAAAATGCAGCCCACCCATTTCTTTCTTGCCTATTTTTTGTCGCCTGGTCATAGAATTCTATGAACCTTGTGAGGCGCGATTTACCGTCTCTGAACCCATACTAGTGGTGTATTACAAAGTCCTTTTCCCTCCAGATGTTCTACGAGCCTTTTCCTCACGATCTTCTCCATTACCTTGCATGGTATACAAGTTAGGGAAACTGACCTGTAGTTCAGTGCCTCTTGCCTGTCACCCTTTTTGACTGTTCTGTATTCTGGCGGGGCTCCCAATGCTATGTGGCCGGTCGCGATATGAAGGCTCAGTGGGTGCTGAACCTCCTTTTTGGTGCTGTGAATGACGGGATTTCGAAAGTTCTTTGCCGAAGGATTTGCCAGTAGTGGTCTCAATGACCGTAATAGTGTGCGCCCTGCCTGCATTATCAAGTCTATTAGGCTCTCAAATTTAAAAGCTCGATGAAAATTGTCACATCCAACACTCAATCTAGTTCTTTAGAGTTTGTAGCGAGTGGTGCTTCCGGCATTCAGAGAGAGAGGTGGATCTTTTACGGCTCTGTGATCGGTGGCGTCGTCGAAGATCTGTGACGATAATGGCACTGTTAGAGCTCTGTGGTCCGTAAAGCTGTGAAGACTGTGAGCGCTGCGTCGCCAAGACTTATGGCTGAAGAAACGCATTAGATACTGGAAGTCATTTTCAATGTTCCAAATATCAAAGTCTTGTCAGTGTAACTTTATTTCAACATGTTTTAAAGACACGAGTTTTATGCTACCTTGAGAGAGAAGAGAGAGAGAGAGAGAGAGAGAGAGAGAGAGAGAGAGAGAGAGAGAGAGAGAGAGAGAGAGAGAGAGAGAGAGAGAGAGAGCAAATGGAGCATTTCGGGTCACGTTTCCTTGCTCCTGATGACGTTGTTCACCTAGCAGTCGCTTGTTACTTTGGAGTTAGACAGCTGAAAATGACTGCATGTTGTGGGGATGGATAGGAGATCCATCTGTGTGTGGACACACACTCAGACAGACACACACACACACACACACACACACACACACACACACACACACACACACACACACACACACACACACACACAGTGGTGGAGGCTGACTCCATACACAGTTTCAAGTGTAGCTATGATAGAGCCCAATAGGCTCAGGAATATGTACACCTGTTGAGTGACTTGTGCTTGGGGGATTGAGCTTTGACTCTTTGGTCCCGCCTCTCAACTGTTAATGAACTGGTATACAGGTTCCTGAGCCTACTGGGCTCTATCATATCTACACTTGAAACTGTGTATGGAGTCAGCCTCCACCACATCACTGCCAAGTGCAGTCCATCCGTTAACTACTCTGACACTGAAAAAGTTCCTTCTAACGTCTCTGTGGCTCATGTGGGTACTCAGTTTCCACCTGTGTCCCCTTGTTCGCGTCCCACAAGTGTTGAATAGTTTATCCTTATTTACCCGGTCGATTCCCCTGAGGATTTTGTCGGTTTAGATCATGTCTCCCTTTGAGACTCCCCTCCTAACCTGTGTGTTTGCGTCTGTGTGTGTTTCTCATGACAGCTAATGTAAGCACACCTTAGGATTAATATAAATGCAGTTCTATGTAATTGCATTTTAAAAATAACCTTTTGTGTTCACCATAAGTAGAATTTTACCTGGGGAAATTGTACATAAAAATACATTTCTGTCGGGACAAAATAAAATCCCTGAAAATGGTGGCAATATCTGCCGTGGTGGCTCCGCTGAACTGTCTGAGGTAATTAATGTTTTGTGTGGCGAGAGAAAGAGGCGATAAGTGAAGCAGAGGTGTTTATGTGTTCATGCTTGTCTGCTTACGTACTCACGCAGACAATAGCAGAAACATAGGCGTGACTGTCAGAGAGAGAGAGAGAGAGAGAGAGAGAGAGAGAGAGAGAGAGAGAGAGAGAGAGAGAGACAGAGAGGTGGAGTAGAGAGAGAGGGAGAAATACAAATGTAGATAAATAGAGAGAAAGAGAGACAAACAGAGGCCGAAGCAATGTCCAGGATCAAATACCCACTTGTCGCTCTTAACTTTACAACCCAGCGGGCGTCGATTGCTGCCAATAGCAAGTCCAATCGCCAGTTAACGTAGACACGGGCGTGTTGATTGGCCCTTTTGTAACTGCCCTTCGTGTAGAGGGAGGCAGTGAGGAAGAAACGAGTAATCACCATCCCAAACAACCCTCATTGCCGACATAGGCATATTGATTAGTTTTTTTTTTATACAGGTAAGTACAGGAATGTTAAGCATTAATTACTATAGTTACCCCTGGAACACGACCCGCCAAGTGGTTTACAACCAGCTCCCCAATTACAGCCCCACAATATTTGAGCTCAAATATGCCACAACGACAATCAACAGACCGACAACAATCACAACCCCGTATGTATAAACAATATCCGGCACAATTCACCATCACTTACAGCAGGAAAAGATTGCATAAACAAAGCAAAGTCGCCAGCTGTCAGCAAAACAACGGACTATTACAACTCTGCAACAACCACAGCATACACCACAGCATACACCACAGCATACACCCCAGCATAAACCACAGCATACACCACAGCATACACCACAGCATACACCCCAGCATAAACCACAGCATACACCACAGCATACACCACAGCATACACCCCAGCATAAACCACAGCATACACCACAGCATACACCACAGCATAAACCACAGCATAAACTACAGCATACACCACAGCATACACCACAGCATAAACCACGGCATAAACCACAGCATACACCACAGCATACACCACAGCATACACCACAGCATAAACCACAGCATACACCACAGCATAAACCACAGCATACACCACAGCATACACCACAGCATAAACCACAGCATACACCACAGCATACACCACAGCATACACCACAGCATACACCACAGCATAAACTACAGCATACACCACAGCATACACCACAGCATACACCACAGCATAAACCACAGCATAAACCACAGCATACACCACAGCATACACCACAGCATACACCACAGCATACACCACAGCATAAACCACAGCATAAACCACAGCATACACCACAGCATACACCACAGCATACACCACAGCATAAACCACAGCATAAACCACAGCATACACCACAGCATACACCACAGCATACACCACAGCATACACCACAGCATACACCACAGCATAAACCACAGCATAAACCACAGCATAAACCACAGCATAAACCACCACATAAACCACAGCATACACCACCACATAAACCACAGCATACACCACAGCATACACCACAGCATAAACCACAGCATACACCACAGCATACACCACAGCATAAACCACAGCATAAACCACAGCATACACCACAGCATACACCACAGCATAAACCACAGCATAAACCACAGCATACACCACAGCATACACCACAGCATACACCACAGCATAAACCACAGCATAAACTACAGCATACACCACAGCATACACCACAGCATAAACCACAGCATAAACCACAGCATACACCACAGCATACACCACAGCATACACCACAGCATAAACCACAGCATACACCACAGCATAAACCACAGCATACACCACAGCATACACCACAGCATAAACCACAGCATAAACCACAGCATAAACCACAGCATACACCACAGCATAAACCACAGCATAAACCACAGCATAAACCACCACATAAACCACAGCATACACCACAGCATACACCACAGCATAAATCACCACATAAACCACAGCATACACCACAGCATACACCACAGCATAAACCACAACATAAACCACAACATAAACCACAGCATACACCACAGCATACACCACAGCATACACCACAGCATAAACCACAGCATAAACCACAGCATACACCACAGCATACACCACAGCATACACCACAGCATAAACCACAGCATACACCACAGCATACACCACAGCATAAACCACAACATAAACCACAGCATACACCACAGCATAAATCACCACATAAACCACAGCATAAACCCCATATAAAACCCCATATAAAACACCATATAAAACCCCATATAAAACACCATATAAAACACCATATAAAACCCCATAAAAAACCCCATATAAAACCCCATATAAAACCCCATATAAAACCCCATATAAAACACCATATAAAACACCATATAAAACACCATATAAAACACCATATAAAACACCATATAAAACACCATATAAAACACCATATAAAACACCATATAAAACCCCATATAAAACCCCATATAAAACCCCATATAAAACACCATATAAAACACCATATAAAACACCATATAAAACACCATATAAAACCCCATATAAAACACCATATAAAACACCATATAAAACCCCATATAAAACCCCATATAAAACACCATATAAAACACCATATAAAACACCATATAAAACACCATATAAAACCCCATATAAAACACCATATAAAACACCATATAAAACCCCATATAAAACACCATATAAAACACCATATAAAACCCCATATAAAACACCATATAAAACCCCATATAAAACCCCATATAAAACACCATATAAAACACCATATAAAACACCATATAAAACCCCATATAAAACACCATATAAAACACCATATAAAACACCATATAAAACACCATATAAAACACCATATAAAACACCATATAAAACCCCATATAAAACACCATATAAAACCCCATATAAAACCCCATATAAAACCCCATATAAAACACCATATAAAACACCATATAAAACACCATATAAAACCCCATATAAAACCCCATATAAAACACCATATAAAACACCATATAAAACCCCATATAAAACCCCATATAAAACACCATATAAAACCCCATATAAAACCCCATATAAAACCCCATATAAAACACCATATAAAAACATGTGACATACTCATAGCAACAGAGCACGCCAGATGCACGATAATATTCACGCCTGTCCTCGGAATAGAGGGGGGGGGCGGGGTTGATGGGGGAGGGGGGTATAATGGGGGGGAGGGGGTACTGGGGTTCGGGGGGAGGAAATATCAACACAAGTTATTTTTATGGGTCAGCTGGGGCCATGTTCACGAGGTGTTTGTGTCACAATGCTGACAGCAACAGCCTGGAGAATCAGCTGCCAGAGCCCTGGGATTAAGTGGAACATGTAGGTGAGAGGTGATATTTATCTCCCCTTGACATATATGGTGGATGCGACATCACTGGGTGGGGTGGGGAGGGGGGAGGGGGGGTGACTTCACCGGAGCTTACATCACCACATGTGTGTGTGTGTGTGTGTGTGTGTGTGTGTGTGTGTGTGTGTGTGTGTGTGTGTGTGTGTGTGTGTGTGTGTATGTGTGTTCTCGCCTAGATGTGCTTGCGGGGGTTGAGCTTCGGCTCTTTGGTCCCGCCTCTCAAATGTCAATCTAGTGGTATACAGATTCTGAACCTATTGGACTCTATCATACCTACATATGAAACTGTGTATGGATTTAATTTAATTTTGCCTCGAGGGGCGACTTTATTGGGCAGCGCCACTCATCTTGTGAGTGGACACACCGCCATAGCAGCATGTACAACACTCCCCAATAGGAAGAAAACCCGCTGGGTTGTTCATCCTGTCACTTGTACCCAGACACAGCTGGGACTTGCTTAACTGTCTTAAGTGAACACTGTGTATGGAGTCAGCCTCCACCACATCACTGCCTAATGTATTCCATTTGTTAACTAATGTGACACTGAAAAGGTTATTTATAATGTCTCTGTGGCTCATTTGGGTACTCACTTTCCACCTGTGTCCCCTTGTTGGTGTACCACCCGTCTTAAATAATATGTTCTTATCTACCCTGTTAATTCCCATGAGAATTGTGTATGCGGTAATCATGTCACCCTGAGCTCCTCTGTCTTCTAGCAACGTGAGGAGCAACTCACGCAGCCTTTCCTTGTAACTCATACCTCCTAGATATGGGACTAGTCTAGTGGTATACCACTAGACTAATGTGTGTGAGTGTATGTATTTTGACCTAGATGCACTGACCTGACTTTTCATGGAGATTCGAATGCTAGTACCTAAGCTTTGCTCAACCAGGTGCTGTTTGCCTTATAGAGTTACACTACAGTCATGCTGTTTTCTTTATTAAATATCATGGGCTTCTGGAATTGTTTACTGTAATAAATCCTCTTATTTCTCATGTCCATTCCCTTTCTTCATATAACTTTTACACTAAAAAGTTCTTTCTAACATTAATGTGGTCCTTCTGCCCCTTTAAGCTCCATTCATACTCTTCTTGCTACCCTGCCTTACCTGAACGTGTCATCCATACCAAACTTTAACATTTCCTCCGATAATCTTGCATGTCGTTGTCATGTCTCTCTTGCTCCGTATCTCTTCAAGTGTGGTGAATTTCAGCTTCGATGGTACTCATGGTATACTCCTCACAGCACTCACACCGCTTAGCCACGTACCTGAGTGTAACTTGTCGACCCGTTTAAATCCTAACTTATTTCTGACAATTTGTCATAGAGTTTCACTGTGGTTCTTAGGACAAACTGTCCCTTCCGTAGCATTGTTGGCTCTTCTATACAATTAAATTTTGCATAAATGCTCTTTTAGCCTTATTCATATTATTCTTTGAAGCAATTTTCTGTGTATGGATACCGGTGACGATTGTCTGTAGCTCACTGTGTTTCCTTGTTCCCTTACACCAATGGGAAGCATGACAGATGTGCAGAGGGCCGGCGCAGCTGTCTCTCAGCATCCATGGAGGATACTATGGGTAGACTTACAGTTTTTTCTTCATATGGCGCCTCGTGTTGCGTGTGTGCCTCACGCCGCTGCTGCTTCATTAATGTTCCTGATTCTTTGCTTTCTCACTGCTACGGACACCACTACAAACCCTCTCACTGCTACGGACACCACAACCAACCCTCTCACTGCTACGGACACCACTACAAACCCCCAAACCTGCTACTGACACCACTACAAACCCCAAACCTGCTACGGACACCACTACAAACTCTCTCACTATCACTACAGCTGCTTGTTCTGCCTCTTCTGTAGAGCGACAACAAGTTCAGCTTTTCGATCCTCTCTCTTCATAGAGTTGTTTCTGTGGTTATTTATGGTGACCATTGTAGTCGTTCTTCTCTGTGTTCTCCTTCAGTCTTATATTCAGCGTTCGTTCAATTACGAGAGCAGAATCCCCAGTGTGGTCCGGTCACAGATTTAGTATTGCGTTTCTAGCTACAATGTTACAAAGTGTGTTCGTCCCCTTGTGCAAGGGTCACTGTGTGTACGTCCCTTGTGCTAGGGACACTGTGTGTACGTCCCTTGTGCTAGGGACACTGGGTGTACGTCCCATTGTGCTAGGGACACTGGGTGTACGTCCCCTTGTGCTAGGGTACACTGTGTGTACGTCCCCTTGTGCTAGGGTCACTGTGTGTACGTCCCTTGTGCTAGGGACACTGGGTGTACGTCCCCTTGTGCTAGGGACACTGTGTGTACGTCCCCTCGTGCTAGGGACAGTGGGTGTACGCCCCTTGTGCTAGGGACACTGTGTGTACATCCCCTTGTGCTAGGGACACTGTGTGTACGTCCCCTTGTGCTAGGGACACTGGGTGTACGTCCCCTTGTGCTAGGGACACTGTGTGTACGTCCCCTTGTGCTAGGGACACCGTGTGAACGTCCCCTTGTGCTAGGGACACTGTGTGTACGTCCCCTTGTGCTAGGGACACTGGGTGTACGTCCCCTTGTGCTAGGGACACTGTGTGTGCGTCCCCTTGTGCTAGGAACACTGGGTGTACGTCCCCTTGTGCTAGGGACACTAGGTGTACGTTCCTTAGACAGAGGGAAATAAAGCACTGTACGTGAATTACAACGCAGATATACTTTTCATTACTTTCATGACTTTAAAAGGTGATTAAGTGCTGGGAAGAAGTGAAAACTATGGTTCTGGTAGTTAATGACGTCATTTGCGACCTTCTCCGGAACATGGGGCAAGCAATTTCCCTCAAACGACCCAGACTTCCCGGCATTGTATTTTTTTTTCCCCTTGTGGGCCTTTAAATGTCCAAAGAAAATTATCCAATCACCGTAAACAACCAGGCAGTAATTGCCCCCCCCCCCCTCCCTCACTGTTTGTGTCAGGAAACATTACAGACAACGAAAAATAAATACTCAGTTTTTTCCCCTTATGTTTTTTTTTTCGGTGGACGGAGTGAGAAACTGAGGGACCGTCCGTGTGTACTGCCTCCTTCACCTCCTTGCCGCCGGCAGATTAATTCTCAACTACTGTCTCCACTTAACGAGACCACGAGCATTACTCAGCATTCAGATATGTACTTCATATTAAATACATTACACACCTGCATGTGAAAGTGTGTGCAACACTTTAACTGATGGTGTTGTGTTACTGTGAGATCGCCTTCACTAATAAGCTCTCGGAACACATGGAACACTGTTGTAACATAAGAACTGCCCGAAACGCTTTGCGTAATAGTGGCTTTAGGCATTGTATGTACTAGCTCTATCTATAAAGCCAACAAACTTTGTAAAATCTCTTTATGTATGTACCTTTGCCTAAATAAAAATTATTATTATTATTATTATAACTACAACATAGAGCGTCGCAAAGATCATCACAATAGGTAAACTATTGAGGTGTTTGAATTGTCATCTGGAATATGTCTGCAACGTCTTAGGTGAAACAGCTGAATACTGTCTGGCATTTGAATATGTCAGGAGTATATCCATCATAATATGTTACTCATAATTACATAACTAGCGTAAGACTAGTAGTTAAACACAGGAGTGAAATATTGCAAATAAAATTGTGTCCTGACACTAAACATTAGGCAAACAAAGACTAACCCCATCTAAATCCTTACGATGTTTAGAATATGTTAAGAATCCTTGATAAGAATGTTATTATCCCGAATATATGGACAATCAGGCCAACTAGCAGACATTCTGTGCAGAAGGAATTTGTGAGAGACGAGACGAGACAATTCCAAATCTGTGTGACAAAATTCTTAGTGTCACTGTGAGACTTTCTCCATCTTTTCTCAAGGAAATATAATTTGCTAGGATGGTTGGATCACAGCTGATGCATCCATGGTATATTGTGCATCTGCTGGGACTCCCAGGCATGTTGTATCTGCTAGGACTCCCAGGCATAGTGTATCTGCTAGGACTCCCAGGCATGATGTATCTGCTAGGACTCCCAGGCATGATGCATCTGCAAAACTCCCAGGCATGATGTATCTGCTAGGACTCCCAGGCATGATGCATCTGCAAAACTCCCAGGCATGATGTATCTGCTAGGACTCCCAGGCATGATGCATCTGCAAAACTCCCAGGCATGATGTATCTGCTAGGACTCCCAGGCATGATGCATCTGCTAGGATTCCCAGGCATAGTGTATCTGCTAGGACTTCCAGGCATGATGTATTTGCTGGGATCCCTGACATGGTACATCTGCTAGAACTCGTGGCATGATACATCTGCTAGGAGTCGTGCCATGATACACCTGCTAGGAGTCGTGGCATGATACATCTGCTAGGAGTCGTGCCATGATACACCTGCTAGGAATCGTGGCATGATACATCTGCTAGGAGTCGTGCCATGATACATCTGCTAGGAGTCGTGCCATGATACATCTGCTAGGAGTCGTGCCATGATACACCTGCTAGGAATTGTGGTATGATACATCTGCTAGGAGTGCTAGCATGGTACACCTGCTAGGAGTGCTAGCATGGTACACCTGCTAGGAGTGCTAGCATGGTACACCTGCTAGGAGTGCTAGCATGGTACACCTGCTAGGAGTGCTAGCATGGTATATATCTCAGGCAAGTAGGGACTAAAAAGAGGTACAAGAGTCACTGTAACACTTCACCTTCACTTCTTCTCCCTCATAACTCCTCACTTGCATTATTCACCATCATTGCTTCATACTCCACCTTCACTGTTCCATGTCTTCCCTCACACTCGTCTTCCCCTTAAGTCGTTATTCTCACAAAATTTTTCCTTAGTCCTAAACCATCTTCAGGCCTAATCTTCTTCTCTACCTATCTCGCCCTTCTCAATTCCGCCTTTTCCTTCTCAAACCTTAACTTCTACTCGCCAGTATTTTAGCTTCCTCTCTTCTTATTCAAATTTCCCATCTTCTATCTCACCTTACCTTCTCCCTTAATTTTTAATTTATTGGGCAGCGCCACTCATCCTGTGAGTGGACACACCGCCATAGTGACAGTATTGGGCAGCGCCACTCATCCTGTAAGTGGACACACCGCCATAGTGACAGTATTGGGCAGGGCCACTCATCCTGTGAGTGGACACACCGCCATAGTGACAGTATTGGGCAGCGCCACTCATCCTGGGAGTGGACATACCGCCATAGTGACAGTATTGGGCAGCGCCACTCATCTTGTTAGTGGACACACCGCCATAGTGACAGTATTGGGCAGCGCCACTCATCTTGTGAGTGGACACACCGCCATAGTGACAGTATTGGGCAGGGCCACTCATCCTGTGAGTGGACACACCGCCATAGTGACAGTATTGGGCAGCGCCACTCATCCTGTAAGTGGACACACCGCCATAGTGACAGTATTGGGCAGCGCCACTCATCCTGTGAGTGGACACACCGCCTTAGTGACAGTATTGGGCAGCGCCACTCATCCTGTGAATGGACACACCGCCATAGTGACAGTATTGGGCAGCGCCACTCATCCTGTGAGTGAACACACCGCCATAGCAGCATGTACAACACTCCCCAATAGGAAGAAAACCCGCTGGGTTGTTCATCCTGTCACTTGTACCCAGACACAGCTGGGACTTGCTTAACTGTCTCAAGTGAACAGCTCCTCAAACAAGAAGATTAACATCTGTCAACCCACAAAATCTTATGTTACCTCTCCTGTCTTCTCCTCTCCCTGCCCCCCCACCCCCCCTCTCCTTTCTCCTCTGAGACTATCCCGTCTTCCCACTCTCCCAACCCATCCTTTCCTGGTCATTACCCCCCTTTCCCAGTCATCTCCTCTATCACTCTCCATCTTCTGCTCATTCCACTCTAATTCCACCATTACCTCTTGTTACCCTCTCTATCCTCTCACACCTACTTTCCCCTCTCCTCACTCACACCTCTCTTGCAACCATCACCCATCTTCCCTCTCATCAAACCCACTACTTTCCCCCTCGCCCCACACTTTCCCCACATGTTCCCCCTCTCACACCATCTCATATTCCCTCATATTGCCTCGTACACCTCCAGATAAACAAACTTCTCCCCTTACATCACCTTATTCAGTCTTCAGCTTCAACCCTCGAGCTGTTGTATACACAACTCCAGTGACCCCTTGGTACCCCTCTATGTCGCCATCACACAACTACCACACCACTACCACACCACTACCACATAACTACCACACTACTACCACACTACTACCACACAACTACCACATAACTACCACACGACTACCACACAACTACCACACCACTACCACACCACTACCACACTACTACCACACAACTACCACACGACTACCACACAACTACCACACAACTACCACACCACTACCACACAACTACCACACAACTACCACACCACTACCACACCACTACCACACCACTCCACAACTCTACCACACTATACCACTACCACACCACAACATTACCGCATCACACCACGACCACATCACTACACCACACTACTACCACACCACACCACTACCACACCACACCCCACCACTACCACACTACACCACTACCACACCACACCTCTACCACACCACTATAATAAACCACATTATCTAACTCAGCGCAGAGGAACGAACCAAATAAGATTTCAACTGAGATTTAACTGTGAGTAAGTTGTTTAACACATTGGCCATAATCTTACTGAAGCCAACACTCGAGTCATAAATACTCATCCACCGCTTAAGTGAGACAGACACGAGGAACGCTCAGTGGATCAGCCAGAGGCTTCAAGCCCCAGCAGCAATATCCCGGACCCCCCACCCCCCTCAAATCGAAAAGAAGCACATGGGCTCTTTTGCCCCCACCACCACCATTACACTACCATCAATATTATCACCACCACAATACCACCCCCATTACATCACACTATCCCCACCATAACCACCACTGACCTTTAAAAGTTTACAGGACTCGTAACATTATCTTATGGGGCTATTCATGCCCGTGCCACCTCTTGGGAGGCTAAATCTTCATCAATCAATTGTAATATTATATAGGACACTTCCACCTCTTGCGACAGGTACCCTTAACTCTGAGCACAACCTTTGCTTCCTTATATACGACCCTTTCCTGGCCGGACCCAAGCCTCGCCCTCAGATGCCTCGGAACTCCAAAATCTGCCTACAACCCCTCGGCTAAACGCTGCTCCCACTACATTCAAAGCTAAATCACATCTTTTATTTCACTTAAAGAACTAGAACACCCTAAACCGAAAAAAATCTTTATTAATGTTCTTTATTGGAGCAAAATAAAGAATATTGAACACTAAATTAAACACATAATTACTACCCCCCCCCATTAAATGGTAGTACCATACATAACACCTCCGAAATTACTAATAAAAAAACTATACCAGGCCTTATTTCCCCTCAATTCCCTTCCCGGACATGAAATGAAGACCTTATCAGCCCCCTAAACGACCCGAACTACCACCTCTCCGACAGCAATATACCCCCCTCTCCCTCCCCCCCCCCATAACAACTCCCCCCCCCCCCGGCGTCCACAGCTGTAATCACCATCAACTTGGTGTGTGTGGGGGGGGGGGGGTGGAGGGGGGGAGGGAACAAGGGGTCCCTCCCCAACAAGGATGAGCTCACATAATTCCTCTGTGAGATGTTTGCCTGACACGATCTCATACAGACAAAATTGCATGTGTCTCTCTCTCTCTCTCTCTTTTATCTTTTTCTCTCTTATACTCGCTCTCTCCTCTCTTCCTCCCCCCCATTCCCCACACACACACACACAAACACACACAGGGGGCTGGTGGCTGACTGGACAGCACGCTGGACGCGTGATCCTGTCGTCCCGGGTTTGATTCCCGGCGCTGGCGAGAAACAATGGGCAGAGTTTCTTTTACGCAGATGCGCCTGTTACCTAGCAGTAAATAGATACCTAGGAGTTAGTCAGCTGTCACGTTCTACTTCCTGGTGTGTGTGTGTGTGTGTGTGTGTGTGTGTGTGTGTGTGTGTGTGTGTGTGTGTTTTATCCCTAGGATGCAGCCAAAAAATCCTGTTTAACTTCCCAGGTACATTTTATATTGGGAGGCTAACAGAGAGATCAGGTGAAAGGATCGATACCGCAACCCCTAGAGTGTGACCCTATGACTTAGTCCACTACTTCTCTTTCTCATTTTCTCTTCATATCCTCGTTCTATTACGTCCTTATAGCCTTCAGCATCAGGGCACAGAGATAAGGTAACAGGTCTTTGGAGAAAGAGAGTCGCGGGGAGATGAGAGATTCTTAGCAGCATCAAGGCCAGC